>NW_008657550.1:30742-42671 GCF_000695815.1 Acanthisitta chloris | reverse complement strand
AATAGCCTATAAACCACCAAGACCTGTAATTATAATATCTCATTTGATAGCCACACCTGCAGCATAATTATATCTCAGTTTAACCACAAGTCAAGGGGACAGGGGGCACCAGGAGATACACGCGAGGAAGCGACACTCCCTCCCACACCAACTCCCCAGTGATGTCTGAAGGTTCACGCGCTGGTCACTGGGCTCGGTCCTCTGGTCTGGGGTCTCTGCAATGCCACCATTGGGCTGTTCCCTAGGACTGACACAGATACTCTGACACCTACATGAATAACAAGTCTTGAAGACAGGCAATTTTTAGGAAAAGTTGAGATAGCAGATTGGCATGGAAATACTCTCACATACATAAAGGAAATGGCCCATGTTAACTATCCATTCCTGTTACTGATGGGGGACCCAAGGCTCATCATATGGGTAACAGAAAGTGACTCTTTAAAATGGTTATCCTCATATTGGTTTTTTTCCCACAGTAAAGGAAATGGTCATTCAAAATCAAATTACGTTTTCCACTTTCTGTCTTGCATCATTAGTACTCTTCTTTTTTCTTCTCTACTTCCACTTCTCCATAAAGTGATGGAAGTAAAGGAGTAAAGTCCAAGCTGCCACACTAAAATCAAATTAAGACTTTTATTTATTTTGCTGACATACTTTGAATGAAGCACAAGATTTTTTATTTCACTCATTGACTTTAAACACAGATTTTTATTTTAGGGAGTGCAAAACCATTCCCCTTCTTTAGAAATCCCTTTTCCAATGTAACAAATTCCAGAAACCTATACTGAAGATAACAAAGGAAGTATATGTTAAACCATGCTATTTTTATATAGTGATGCACAGGATTCTTTGTGCAGGCACATATGATAGCTCATGTTTCTCACCAAGTGATTCCTGAAGGGTGAAAAGATGTTTTTGCACAGGACTGAAATGCAGAGGAGTAAGAAAGAGTTTCTAAGCACTGCTGTTTCTGAGGCACTGAAATTACACAATTTCTGTAAATTCAAAGCAAGAATGGATTAACTTCCTGTGCAAATATGGCTGTGCAGCTCTGGCCATGTGATGGAGAGATTTTCTACCCCTACACATCAGTGTATCAGAAAACATTAATAAAGTCTTTTTTTGAAGCAGACCCTTAAGTCGATGCCTATTTTTGGTAGTGGCTCCTGTGCAGGGTCACTATTTCTTATGACAGGGGATGTTTCTCAACATCTTGGGTTTTATTCTTTATTTTTAGCACAGAACCAATATATATACTGTATTGATAAATATAGTGAAGAAATCAGTTTCTAAGCATTAAAAATGTAAAAGTCAGCAGCTGCCTTCCTACTGAATGAAGAAAGACGCAATACTTTTACAAATAGAAGGCAAAACATTTATGGAAGTTATTATGTGATACCCTAACTACAAGTGCAGTCACCTAAAAATTCCATGTTCCTAAAGAGAGAAATTCTGTGTGAATGAAGAGGTAAAAAATTGTCGGTCACAAATAAGAAGGTGTTGGAGGAAGCAATAGTGCTTCTTCCACAGACTGAAGCATGTCAGTGTTCATGAGGAAATGAGTTTACAAATGGGAAAGGAGAGAGAGGTGGCAATGGAAAATAACAAAAAATGTATAAAGAACCATGAGGGAAAAGTGAAAGGAAAGCAAGCTGTAGTGTGTGAAGGCAGGGAGATAAACTGTGAAAAAGAGGGAAGACCATCCAAAAATGTCAAAAGTTTGCTGGGCAGGCAAAATTGACCAGAAATATGAATGATCATCCAAGGCTAATATTTAATAATAGGTATCAAGGATGATTTCATATACTGAAGGCAAGGATGTCCCTGACCAGCCTCCCTTCAAGCTTCTTCCATCACCTGTTCATGGCACAAGGAGCCCCATTTTGGCTCAGCCTGTCTTATCTTACTGTGCCTGTCCCTAGCCTTGTTTTTTGCCCTGCCTCCTGGATGAGCCTTGCATCATCCTTTCTGTAATCAGTAAACGTAAGGATGAGTGTTTTTGAAACACAAAAATTATTTTGACTCAATATTAGTCGGACAAGATATTAACCATAATATGTAATAAACCAAGATCAAATCTTTGGAGCTTATTATTTTAGTAGCTTCACACTAAGAGTCATTGCAGATCTAGACAGATCAGTTGTACAAACCAGTATAAAAGATTTTTGTCCGGCCCCATATGAGTTATTTAATGCTGCTATGCATGTTTTAGAAGTAAATGGAAAGTATCTAAGAAGCATGTGGCATCTGATGAGCTATTTCATAAAAAATTGTATCTTTCACAGCTTGGTATGAACACTTGTGAGACTGGATTTTTCCATTGAAGATATTTTACCTTATATGCCCACAGTTATTTGCTCCCAATTCATTGTAGTACCTCCAGTGTTGGCTTGTCCCGGAAGGGGTGTTGTATTTTAGATAGTAAGTTGGGTTGCAGTTGTTCATTGAATTTGTGCTTGGCCCACTGTGAGGAAATAATAAATCCATCTTGTCAGTTCAATAGCACAGGACTACTTCTGGGTGTTCAGTGATTTACTACCTACTTCCTGATAACTAAAAAACAGTCATGTAAATTAATTATGAAGGCCACAAATCATGTCTTTCATCTGGTCAGCATTCAAGCTGCAAACAAAGAAATCCCTACTTGCCTAATATTCAGAGAACTGAAGGAGACGTTAATTGTACACAGGAAAAACAAACAATAAGGCAGTTTCTTGTAGGAATTTGTTATGTACTGATTGTTCTATCCACATTTGCAACTTGTGCCAAGGTGGAAATGATTCAAACTTGTGGATCAGTGTTAGCACATGTACAGAATGCATAGTTGGGGTTTAACTTGTGGTGTCGTCAGAGTTTACAGCACCCACTGAGCCATTGAAATAAGATATTTACTATCTCTCTGTCTCGACAAATCCTTGAGTAGGTCAGACCAATTATTTCATGTATTGCCACTAAATGGCACCCTGATGCTGTGGCACTAAGAACATTACAGCTCAGCTTCTGGGAGGCTGATGTTTATATAAATGATGGAAATGCAACACTTAGGAGAAAGTCTTCTGGGATCAGCTCCCTGGAGCCTGTTTCGTACAGTCTAATCCCCCCCCAGTCTGACAGTTGTGGATGGATTGTTGTGCAAAGGACCCCAAGAGCTACCTTAGCTAGGGAAATTGAAGCTAACACATCCTTCCGTTGAGGAATATTCCCTAATGACCCTATTTGATCCTTCATGCATGCATCACAATTATTGTGGCAAATTTAGCACAATGTAGCTCACTTCAGGTTTCTGTACCTTTTGTGCACTCTGCAAGGTTTTGTGGAGAGAGAAATACTTGACCTTCTCATTAGAGGGGTATGATGAAGGGGAAGACATGGGAAGAAATCCTCTTGCTGGAACAGAAAACATGCCAGTTTTCCTGTAGTCATCACTCAGGTGATGTGGTCTTTCCTTACAGCAAATGCAGCACACAGGACTTTTGAGGAACAGCACCAACTTATAATGAACAAAATTGTAACTGTGAATGTCCATTGGTGGGGGGAAAAAAAGGTATTTATGAAGCTGAAATGGATTTATCTCATTTTAGGAAACCAGGGAAGTGGAAATTGCCAAAATTATAATGGAATAGACACCTTGAAACTCAGAAACACAGAAAAATAGTAAAAAATTGGTAAGAGAAACAAAAGTTCCTGGTCCACAAGGCAGGGATTATAAATCAACCTGTCACAGACAAGGCAAAGAGAGGAATACACTTACCATTGCAATACATCCACTTAATGTCAGCATCATTATTTGTCAGGGCATGCAGTGATAGGACAAAGGGGAATGGCTTTAAACTGACAGAGAATAGGTTTGAATTGGATATTAGGAAGAAATTCTGCTATGTGAGAGTGATGAAGCACTGGCACAAGTTACCCAGAGAAGCTGTAGCTGGCCCATCCCTGGAAGTGTTCAAGGTCAGGCTGGATGGGTATCTGAGCAACCTGGTTTGGTGGGACATGTCCCTGTGTTTGGTGTTTGGGCTGGGGTACAGTTAACTTTCTTCACAGTCGCTAGTATGGTGCTGTGTTTGGGATCTGAGTGGAACACAGGGTTGAGATGTTTTTGTTATTGCTGAGCAGAGTTTACACAGAGCCAAGGCCTTTGCTGCTTCCCATACTGCCACACTGGCAAGGAAGTTGGGGGTGTATAGGAGGTTGGGAGGAGATACATCTGGGATAGCTGACCCAAACTGACCAAAAGGATATTCCATACCATATGACATCATGCTCAGTATATAAGGTGGTAGGAAGGAGGAATTTATCACAAACAAATTTTGTAAGTGCCATCTGAAACCTAGACATAGACATCTAGTTGTTACTATCTCTTTTTGCTTTCTCAGGGTACTAAGTAGAACTTTTAGATATATGCAAAGCATCCATTGTAGCTGTGGTAGGTCCTTTTTTAACACAAGAGCAGTACAAACTGGCCCTTTTGGAAGGGAGAACGAACCCTGTTATCTCTTGTAAACAGCTTTCCTGCAGGTTTGGGATACACCTCAACCAAAAGCTTCTGCTTTTGCATTTTATTCCTGCTTTGCAACATTCATGCAATAAAAACAGAACAAGAAAGAGTGGAACTGTTAAACCAATCACCCTCCTCTTCAACAAGTCAAGCTTTAGCAAAACACATCTTAACTGGATGTAATTCTCTGGCCTGTTTTGTTTAGAGGGGAGATAAAAAACGGCTAAGTAATTCCTTCTAGTCTTAACCTCTATCAGTTCTTTGTGTACCGGAGAGAGGTAAAGTGTTGCATAGTAATCAAGCAAGGTCTTCCATAGAAAAGAAAATTTGGTGGAAAAATAAAATGCAGTTACTTCAGCAAGAGACACTGTAATACTGATCTAAACTAAACCACCATTTATCTATAATCTGTGACTGCAATTTTTCCATCGCTCCTTCATCTTCTGAGGGACTTCTTAGTGTTTCCTATACTAGATTTTTAGTGGTGCATTCGTGACCTTATTTTCCCAACATTTGTAAGACATCAGGCAAGAGGCTAGTGGGGATGATATGGATCCACTCAAGACTATATGCATCCAGTCAAGACAATCTCATTGTCATTATGCAAATAGTTGCAAAACCTACTTACTGTTACTTCCCTCTGTAAGGTGAAGGAGTCTATTTAAGAACTGCATGGACATACTGCATTTACTTGGCTGACCTTCCAACTTGAGGAGAGGTATAGGTTGGTGGACTCAAAGAATTAAATTTAATATTTAATGAAATACTCTACTACCATGATAGCACAGAAATGTCTGTGTGTGTATATGTACCAGTATCCAATTTAAGATATAAAGTAATTATTTCAGAGAAAGTCCTGACTGAATGGACTTGACACATTTTAATTTTTAAACACTATGAAAAAGCACTTTCCTCAACAAGATTTCAACAAGGAACCTCTTCAGCACCCCTGTAATGACTGAACATAAGGATTGCACATATGTCATGTGAGATCTTCACTAGGGAAAACTTAATGTAATGAATAACACATGATATTCATGGCTGAGATATGGTTAAAAGACAATGAACTTTGCTCGTGAGTTTGTTCTTTTTTAATCACTTCCTGTGCAAATGTAGGAGCTCACAGGTCCTCACAACCAAACCTGGCTGTCTGTCTTATCCTGTGGTACAGCAAGGATGAGCAATAGCTTTTTAACAAAGATCTGCTTCCTCTCTTTGAGCTGTTCAAATGAAATACAGTTACTATGAAGAAAAACACGTATATGCTTATTTTAGCTTTGCCAATTGCAGGCTTGATTCTGTAGTAGACTGGTATGTTCTTGCTAAATACTTTGGTTTCCCTTTCAAATCCACAGACTCATTTTCAAGGAGAAAAAGCTGAGGTAATTTTAAACTTGGATTGGATAATGGTCTAATTCTGCCTTTATATTAGACAACTATAAAATTTGCCTTAGAAACAGAGAAAAAGCCATGGTACTGCCTGGTACACCAGTATAGAGGTACCCTGAAAATAACTGAGTTCTTTCAATCTCATGGCATGTGAGAAGTTTTCCAACAGTATCTCACCAGGACAGTAGGCCAATGTAGCATAATCTCCCAGCATCTATACATATATGCTGGTTTTTATACCCAAGCACTAACACAGCGTTTTGTTCCTGTACGCTAACACTACTGCTTCATTACTAACTAGCCTACTCCTGCAATATCATCCCTTCTTTTAATAGATGCTATTTTCAGTTAAATAAAGTCTCCTACCATACAATTTTGGCCTATCTTCTGACTACTGAATTAACAGAGGCCAAGTGATTCACTATCACATCAATATAATA
This sequence comes from Acanthisitta chloris, assembly GCF_000695815.1. Lineage (NCBI taxonomy): Eukaryota > Metazoa > Chordata > Aves > Passeriformes > Acanthisittidae > Acanthisitta > Acanthisitta chloris. Next base: position 36,344 of record NW_008657550.1, on the reverse strand, counting down.
TTTTATCCACAAAGGTTTTAGGAGTCAAGATGAATTTTGACAAGTGATGTGACTCTCAGGATCCAAGAGATTCACCTAGTACTCTAAGTGAAATTTTATTTTCCCCTTCATTTGTAAAAACCTTTACCAATTGAGCTTTTGAAAACCATGTAATGGATTTGGTCTTTTAACTCATAATCTGAACTCGTTCACAAATTGCAAAAAAGCAATAATTCAAATTGAAAAATGGAGTTGTTTTCCTTAAATTGTTCCTTTTAATAATCTACATCTTTCTTTTTAGCAACTAGGAATATCCTTTTTACTTATGTAGAAGTATAATAATATTCTTTTTAAAGAAGAGTTTACATCAAGAACTTGTGCTCTGAGAATGAGAACTTCATTCATTGTGAAATAAATCCAAGTAAGTCTTCAGGCTGCTGAAAGACATTCACTCTGCCTGCCATATCCTGTATGAGAACATAGGAGATTTTCCATGTTTCATGTGAGATGAAAAGTTATTTACCTTTTAAAACAAGGGCTACAGCTTGAAATTATTATTGACTACAGTAAACACAATTGAGAGTCACTGTGTTCCTTACTACGTGCAGCAAACCAGGCTCTGTGAGATTTTCTTGAAGGACATTTCCTTTTAAAAATACATATAAGATAGTGAGAAGCATAACTGTGGCTAAATGAGATGGTTTGTAATACAAACTGGGAGGGGGAGAGCATGTAATACAGCATTTCACACACAGATGTAGCCTGGGAAATAGAAATTACTGTATGACCCATACTTTTTTCCCTCCCATAGTGGGTGTGACTGTGTGTTTGTGCCTCTGTTTCTTTTTTTTTTTTCTCTATCACCCAGAGCCACTGAATTAGGGAGCTCTGCTGAAGGCAAACGCCCATTATCAAGCTCTTACCTGCTCTCCAGCATTGCCTTCACTGTTTGACACCAACATGAGGTTCAAGTTTGCTATCCCAGCACTTCTTCTGGAAGTGATCATCATTGTTTTGTTTGGGATATTTGTGGAATATGACAAAGAAAGTATCAGTGACCACTTATACCCACGTAAGTATTTCTGACTAAGATTTATTGTAGTTAGTATTTCTTGAAACCAATCCTAAGCAAGGTTTCTGAATAATTTATGAGATGTACTGATACAGCTAGAAAAGAAAGTCGTGCTTTGGGGCAAACAAATTTTTCTGAGGTGTGATAGCAGCAGGCTTCAAAGACAAATTCAAGTTGAGCACATATAAAATTCTGAAAGTACCTATCTACTGAGAAGTTCACTGCTCTGGGAGAGAAGAGCTCTGAAAATAGTTCTAGTGTTTGCACATCAGGTTAAAACTTGGAGAACTATGTATTGCTTTGAAAGATTCCAGCATTTTCCAGAAATGGATGGCAGTGTTTCTTGCCAGACTGTGCATCCTGATTACCGTATTAGATAATTCAAATGAATAGAACATTTCATTAATATCATCCTGGTTTTGAAAGATTGTCTTATGAGAACATGACAATTGGGCAGCATATGCATCAGCATCATGAAATGTTTGCAGAAGTTGGACTCCACAAAGGGCAGTAGTTTTTGTGACAAGGCGGATAATCCCCTGCTAGTTTCTAAAGCACTGGCTCTGTGAGACAGTAATGGTTTACCCTACAAATGTTTGATGGAGTTCAGGGAGAAAGCTGTTGGCCTGAGAAGTACTTGCCAACTTTTCCCACCCTCCTTCTCCTTCTCATGCAAAGATCACACTGTTGTAAATAAATGGAAACAAAATTTGCAGGGCAGCAAACTGTGTTCTCCTGGCAATATTGAAGGTTTGTTGTTCATTTTCTTGGCTCTGAGGCTTTGATGACTTGTAGCCCTGATTGCAATCCACTTATTGAGGGTCAAAACAGTACAGAACTACTTGCCTGTATGCAGTACCCATGTAATTTTGAATGTATCCCTCTTTTTGTCTCATTTTAACTGTCCTTTCAGTGACTGTTAGAGGGGAGTGTGATCTTGGGGTCACTTCACTCCCTACTAATCTTGTGTCATGCATTCTCACAGACAGCATTGTCTGGTTGAGAGAACAGTGAATGCATGGTATTATTCAGGTCCAGATGGAGGTCAGCTGATGAACATCAGGGGCTAATTATTCACATTTGGATTAAATCCACTGGGATGCCTCAGTATCCCTGAGAGATAGTCACTTCAGTTATGCCAGAACCTATTCCTTTTTCTGTGACACAGCTTTGCCCTGTCGATGATATTCATGGAGTCATAGAATGGTCTGAGTTAGAAGGGACCTTAAAAATCACCTAATGCCAGCCCCTCTACCATGGGCAGGAACACCTTCCACTAGACCAGGTTGCTCTAAGTCCCATTCAACCCATCCTTTAACAGTTCAGGGATGGGGCAGCCATAGCTTGCAAAACCTGTGCCAGTGCTTCACCACCCTCACAGGCAAGAATTTCTTCCTAACATCTAATCTAAATCTCTCCGCTTTTAATTTAAAACTGTTCCCTCTTGTTCTATCATTATCTGCCCATTTTAAAAGTCACTATCCCAGTTCCTAAATTAGGTGGCTTTACCTAGACAGTGTATTGGGAATGACTCTCAGTCTGCTCTAACCCAGGAGGTGATAGCTGGTCTAGGCAAAAGTTATACCAGAAATCACACTAATGCTTTTACAGCACAGATAATGTACTGTTATTTTTTTATATAGCTGTTGACTAGAACACCTGTTCACCAACCTCTCCTCTCACTCTTCCCCAAAAGAACGTGACAACAACAGATACAACCACAGAACAGTATTGTTTTGGGCATCTTTGTATAATCTGGTAACCCAGAAGGATGTTGTCTAGGACATAGGTCCTTCAGACTCAGGTTAAGCTTTGTTTGCCCCAGAAGGATGAGAAAATTACATTTTCCAGTCTCAGTATCATACCTGCTGACTCTAGTACTAAACTGACCTGCATTTTCTTGGAGTCTCCTTTATGAAGGAAAATGGAGAATGGTGCATGAGATTCTTATGCTTAATGCCAGTAATTTAATATTCTTCACTGTGTCCTCACAGTACTATGGTGTATTTCTCAGTAAACCTCAAGTCTTCTGGATGGAGATTGCCTGTGCCACATGCATCACGATGGGAGCTCCTGGGATAGGCTGTACTCACACTTAACAAAACCCTCTCCCAGGCCTTGTGTGGAACCCTGCTTTAATTTAAAATCTCCTTTTAAATAGGTATCAGAGAGAGGGAAGAAGTCTCATCACATAGAAAAAGATTCTTCACACCAGATGTTAACACTACAATATAGGTGTTTTAATGTAACCTATACATTTAAGGATCGCCTTTAGTTTTTTCCCTAATATCAGTGTCTAAAATGTGTGGGAGGAATTTTCTGCTGTCTCCCATGCCTCCCATGGATAAGGGATTTCTCTCAACAAGTAGTACAAGCAGGAACAGAGTTTTGGGACAGAAGAACACGTATCTGTACAAATGTGAGTTCAGCTATGCCATCTGCCTTTTGGCCAGGCTCCTCAGTTTACCAGGAGAGACGTAAACTAAGCAAACAATGCAAATGTCATGTTGAACGGAACTCATTTCCTATGAAGAATGGAAATAAAAGCAGGATTTCCTAATACCTGTGTTTTGACTTTTAGGACCCCTTTCTCTCAAATTTCTTTGCCTACAAAGTGCACACAAGAGCAGTTTGCCTGAAGACCTGGCAGAAAGTTAATGCTATATTTTTATAGATGTATTAGAACATATTTTGAGCCAGGACTTCCCCTGAGTTCACAAAATGATAGGTTCAAACTGCTTCCCGTGCTATCCCCAGGGACATTAACCCATCTGTGCCTCAGAGATTTAGTTGTTTCATCCAGGGGTCAATTTATATTCTCAGAACTGCAGTGCAGGTCTTGATTTTATATGTCTTAAACACCTGAGCACCATGAATTCAAGCTGCTTCAGTGGTTTTGGACAGAAAAAATATAAGAAAACAATATTGGAAGATCACTATATCTTTGCACTCATGTGAGGAGGGCTCAGCTGAGATCATTCCCAAAGCATAGCTTTGCATTATATCTATTTCTGGTGGACACAAGTACAGGCATGGCAAATTGGATGGACAATTTCAGGTGTGCTGTGCCATTGGAATGGGACAAAGGTGTGTGATGGTTCTTCCAGCACTCCAAGAGGACTCCTTTAGTACTGGTATCCAGTATGTAATGTCCTGTGATCAATCCATGACTCATGGCTTAGGAAAACTTATGCATCCCTCTTGTTCAGGGTTCTATGGTTCACTCCTTTAGGCAAAGCAATATCAGTTTTAGAATAAAATTAGATGCCACCAGCATCTTTGTGTTAAGATTGACCACTTTGCAGTGGAATTAATATGCTGGTCTTGGGCAGCCTTGCAGAACCTGTGCAGTGGTTTTGTTCAGAATCTGCTGGAGTTTTTCTCCCACTCTATGTTTTCCTGCCACACAGAATAGAAGTACTATGCTTTGTTAAACACAACTAGTTACTGAAGCAGTTCAGTTCCAAGTATACTGTTTTCATCATTTAAAACCATTCCAGATCTGCTTTTCTTTAAAATGATGCATAAGAGGTAGTTAAAGCTCAAGGTATAGACTAGGCTAGTAGGAATTTTTCCTCAACATCCATGCATTAGCTTAGCTTTAAACAGGACTTTTAATCATTTGTGTAATTGTTGAGACAGATTTAAAGCTTTTATATGAATCCTGGCTATCCCTCAGGAGGATCCAGGATTACATGTCAACCAGCTGTTTGCTTCTAATAGAATTTCTTCTAATCTTCAAGGCTGCAGTAGTATTTCTAAAAGCACCTTTCAAAAGAGACTGGAGCACACAGAAGTCCTGTTGATGGGCACATAGTGAGAATTAAACTCCTCGGTCATTAGCATACACTTGAAAACTGTAGTTTTACTATCATGTAGAGTCAGGCTGCTTTAGTAGTAAAGAATCTTTTAGTAATCTAGACACAATTTATGGTCTGCTACATACATGAATGAGATTCTTTTGATGCGAAAAAATTCACTTGTTTTGCCTGCAATGATTTAACCAGGAGACTGCAAAAAGAGCAAGTAATATGCTGAGTGCTAACAAAGCATAAACTCCTCTGAGAGACTGGAAAATATTCTTACCTGCAGCTGACTTCTCTGAATGGACAAAACTAAACTCTTACTGGAAAGTGCAGGCACAAGCTGATTGAATAATAAGAAGAGAAATAGGTAATTTTCAAACATACTCCTCATTTTGTGCAGGAAACTCAAGTATGATATGAACTGAAAACTGTTGAAGTCATAGATTGCTTTGACTTGCCATGCTAAGTGTTTATTAAACACATTTCCATTTTCTTCTGCTAAAGTCAAACAAAATGACTACTCCTGTAGATGTTGCTGTGCAGCTTTTATGGATTTGCTCTCTAGTTCTTTATTTTTTTTGGTGACAGTAGCAAGTTTTAATAAGGTAGCTTTGCAAGTGTCAGAGAAATCACCCAGGCCACTTCTTAGCTGAAAAGGAGCTGATCCCACAGGTCACTGGGTGAATTGTCACTCATGGAAAATTAATTTTTAAAGGTAACAGAAAGGCTTGTTCAGCATCCAGTT
>NW_008657550.1:14626-30722 GCF_000695815.1 Acanthisitta chloris | reverse complement strand
AGGTCTTCCAATACTTCCCTTATTTGAGAAGAGATTTCTCGTGTGACCTCCCAACCTATTTTTATCCCACTTAAAAGAAAATAAAAAAGAGAAGGAATGCTGGGAAGGCTAAAAGACTATCCACTAGAAGTCCTACTGACACTAGCCCCTACTGCATTTTTTTCTAAGACATTGGAAGAGGAGGTACTCTAGATGTGCAGCCCACCACCATGATCAAGTCATTTCTGGAGGCATAGCTCTGTGTTCCTGTGGCACAGGCTACTGCAAGCTGGGAGGGTGCACAGGAAGATGTACCCATCAAATGATCCTATCCTTTATTATCCTTATCTTAAACACACCCTGCTGGCTCCCTCTGACACAGGAATATGAGCAAATTTAGCGTTGTTTTGGATTCTGCATCCACTAAAAACTCTGTTGCTGGTAGGATCAGGAAGTTGTATTAGCATGGTGTGTGTAGTCTGCTCAAGGCCAGATTAGACAATGTCCTGGACAGCCTGATCTAGAGGTGGCATCCCTGCCCATGGCAGGGGGACTGAAAGCAGATGAAGGTCCTTTCCAACCCAAACAATTCTACAATTCTGTGATTCTGTGACTCTGTGATCTCCTGCCATGTTCCCTAAAGCAAGGGAATATGCTGAGCTCTGAGCAAGACAGTTATTTTCACACAGCATTGCAACAGGCAAAGCAGAAATCCAAATGGGGAAATTAAGTCTATGTTATATCTTCTGAAATAAGTAGTAAGCACCACAAAAGAGTTTACATACTAATTACGGAAACTGAGTAACATGGAGGAAAATGGGAACCTTCCAAAGGCACTGGAAGAGGCTGCCCAGAGAAGTTGTGGCTGCACTATCCCTGAAAGTGATCAAGGCCAGGTTGGATAGGGATCTGAGCAATCTGGTCTAGTGGAAGGTGTCCCTGCTCATTGCAGAGGGGTTGGAACTGAATGGTCTTTAAGGTCCCTTTCAACCCAAACCATTTTGTGACTGAAGAGCCTCAAAAATCCTATCACCAGCTATTATTGAAGCCAGGAAATAAATGTGAAAATGTCTAGCCTAAGAGGAAGCAAAAAAGGTTGAGGATGTTTGTGAACCACATTAATTTCTATAGAATGGTAGTATATTGGGTACTAATTTGGAAGGGACTCTAAATATCTTCTAATTCCAAGTCAACCAACAATGCTGTTCCTTAGGTGCAACATAAAGGCTCTTGCTACACACATTTCTGTATTTCAGTGCTAGGTCAGGGCTGAAACATGACAGTGCAAATATAAGAGTTTATTAGGAATCTCCTGTAACTTGTTATGCTTCTGGGCCCTCTTTTGGCTAAACATGGTAACGCATACAGCAAAGCTACAGAATGCTCAAAGTAATGGGAATTGTAACTTCGAGGAAATTGTAGCTATTACACTAATCAGTTCAATGTCTCAAGGTTTTCACATAGATTTTCACGTAAGACCAAGGAAATAGAAAGTAAAAGAAACAGTTTCTCTGTTCTGAGGTTCTTACTAACAATAAAATCAGAGAAAAAGCTGTAATTACAGGGCTCACATGTTTAGTGTAGAGACGATGAAATCACATAAAACTTCAGAGTCAGAAAATATTTTAAAATGTAAAGGATCCATTTTGTGGTGATAAACCAAGTTTGCATTAAAAGCTTAAAAAATGAATAAAAATAAAAAGGTAAGAATAAAGTAGACAAAGATCTAACCATATTTTAGCAAAATTCATATTTGAAAAAACTCAACAAACATTTGAAGTCCTAAGTGCATGTTGATTAAAAATATTAATTTACTAATTTAAACTTTAGCTGAAAAGAACTTTTTCTTTTATTCATGTAAATAAATCCATGTCTCATAGAGTAATTTTTAGGGATCCCAAGCATACCTTTGCACTGGCACACTTGGCATTCACACAAACAAATCCCATGTACAATTTTTGGAGTTAGGCAGAACACACTAGCTGTGACAATCTTTATTTGAATGGGAACATAACTTTTCCATAAGGACATGAAGCTGTATGTTGTTCCAGGCAGCTTCACAAACAGAGGACATTACCAGACAACAAATTTCCTAGTATAAAGATGAGGTGTTCTTTCCATAATGATATAGGAAGAAATATAAATAATAATTTGGAGTTGCATTTTCCAGACACTCAATCTTCAACTAGTAGACTGGTGTTGAAGTGGGGAAGAATGGATCACAGCCATGACAGGAGTTTGGAACTCTTTTCTATTAAATCCTCCTTTGTCCCGAGCTTTCCACCCTTTGCAGTCACTCTTCATAGTCACTCCACAGACATGTTTTTCCTTCAGACTTCCAGGATGTTCATGTGATGATATTTGTTGGATTTGGTTTCCTGATGACCTTCCTGAAGAAATATGGATTCAGCAGTGTTGGTATCAATATGCTCATTGCTGCCTTCGGTCTCCAGTGGGGAACTCTGATGCAAGGACTTTGGCACATGAAAGCAGGGAAAATTCATGTTAATTTCAAAAGGTACATGTGAATTTACAAAAAGTTATATTTCTGTCCCTTAAGATATCAGGAGAAGCAATCAACTACAACATCTGTGGGATCAGACTCTAAGTTCATCTAAATTTCATTGAGCCTTACTGTTCACCTCTCAACATCTGTTTGCCTTTTACCTCTGAAGAGGCCACACCTGGTGCACTGGGCCAAAGGAACCAGAGTGTGGGATGAAATTTGAGGTGCTGCATTATGTGTGGGCTATAGGTCCTGTAGAGAGATTGCTTTGAATCTCTAGAGCTGTGGAAGCTGGAAGACTTCCAGCAGTAGCACAGCATATCCTGCATCCAGCAGGTATGAAAGGATCTGTCTTTCCATGAAACAGGGTCACAGAAAAAAGGCTCATGAGGTTTTCTCTTGCTTCTCAAGGAATGATTTTCATGGGCATCATACTGCAGTTGAGTCTGAATGCCAATTATAGAATAAGAGACCTCATGAGCAATGTCTCTAGGCACTCTTGATACCCCTCTCATTCATCTGTCCTGTTTCTACCAAGGTCTCAGAGTGTTTACCACATCTGCAGTTATGTTTTCTGAGACAAGTTGTATAGAAGTTTTAAAGGAACAGCATCCAAACATTACTGAGAGACAAGCAGGAGCAATATAAGTATCTTCTTAATATTTCCAAGCAGGCATTGGTAGAGGGACACATAAGTTAGTGCCTCTTTGTGCTCCAAGCTTTTAACCAAATTGTGGTTTTATTTACCTTTTCCATTCCCCAAAACCTGTTAACACTGGTACTTCCTAACAGCTAGTGGAAACATGGACCATAGTGACAGAAAGGCATACAAGGCTTTGGGAATGATATAAATCATCTGATCAAAGCTAAGAGCTCTGTCATCTTTCAAATCCAAGTGACAGTCAGGGCTGGAAATTGAGGTGCTGGAGCACATCCAAAGAAGGACAACAGATCTGGGGAAATCTGATGAGTTTTGTCTGAGGGAGTTGGTGGGGCTCAGTCTGCAGAAAAGGAAACTCGGGACCTTACCTTATCACTCTCTACAACTACCTAAAAGGAGGTTGCATTCAGGTGGGGGTCAGTCTCTTCTCTCAAGTAGCAAGTGACAGGACAAGAAGAAGTGGCCTTGAGTTGTGCCAGGGGAGGTTTATATTGGAGATTAGGAAAACTTTGTTCACTAAAAGGGTGGTCAGGTATTGGAACAGACTGCCCAGAGCAATAGTGGAGTCACCATTCCTGGCTACAACTACCTAAAAGGAGGTTGCATTCAGGTGGGGGTCAGTCTCTTCTCTCAAGTAGCAAGTGACAGGACAAGAAGAAGTGGCCTTGAGTTGTGCCAGGGGAGGTTTATATTGGAGATTAGGAAAACTTTGTTCACTAAAAGGGTGGTCAGGTATTGGAACAGACTGCCCAGAGCAATAGTGGAGTCACCATTCCTGGAAGTGTTTAACAAAACATGTGAATGTGGCTCTGAGAGACATGGTTTAGCGATGGACTTGGCAGTGCTGTGTTAATGGTTGGACTCAAAGAGATCTTTTCCAGCCTAAATGATTCCATGTTGCTGTGATATCCCTGCATATAATGCACATCTCATTCGCCTTTTCACTATAATTTCAAACAGCTAAGCATGTGTATTGTATAAGCAGGAAGAAACCTTCCCACATTTACTCCTCAGTAGCTAGTAAGACAAAACATAAAGCAAAAACCCCACAAAAACAGACAACAAAAACCGTTTTGAAAGGCTTGATTTAGTTGTTATCCACAAAGATGACTTCAATAATTTTATATCTATAAAGTTAAAGCTCTCTCATTTTAATAATATTGCATGGTGGCTAATACAGCCTTTAAACTGATTTTCTTTTTTTCATGTGTTGTTTTTGCTTTATTCATTTTCTTAACTTCAGCATAATAAATGCAGACTTCAGTACAGCAACTGCTTTGATTTCATTTGGAGCAGTCCTGGGGAAAACAACTCCCATTCAGATGCTGATCCTGACAATTCTGGAGATCACCATCTTCGCGTGCAATGAACATCTGGTTACTGAAATATTTGAGGTACAACTATTTAGCAATAATTGTTTTCTATTGATAAAAAATGCTTTGACTTTGTAATACTTCCACTTTGAAAATTACAGGTTCTAGTTTCTACCATAGAAATTAAGCCATTAAAGTCACCCAGACTTCTCCTTCATCAAATCCTCATCTTTATGCTATATAAAATCTGTGGCATTATTTTGGGTCCCTATTGCAGGCCACAGATGTTGGAGCCTCGATGACTATCCATGCTTTTGGAGCTTATTTTGGTTTGGCTGTAGCCTTAGTCTTGTATCGTCCTGGTCTGAACAACAAACATGAAAATGATGAATCTACCTATCATTCAGACTTGTTTGCCATGATTGGTAAGTGAAGCAATAGTGAGTGTTGATCAGTTAGTTTTTCATCCCTCTTTCATCTCTATTTTTTATTGATTACCTGTTATTGTGCTGCATTCATTTTCCTAAATATGCTTCTAGAGGCAAATTCTTTTTAGTCTGATGCATGCACCATATTTTCAGTGGCATGCATATTGTTAGAATTCTCCTTGGAAAATAAAAGTGAAAGATCAAATTAAAGGTGTGTTTTTACTGTGCATTAGTGGTGACTTCCTTTTGCTGTTAAGCAGCATTTCCATAGAAATTGTCCATAATTAAAAGAATTAAGCTGTGCCTGTCATGGCAATGGATGTTAGAAACCATATACCTGTCTGCCCATGAGATCTCTTCATAGACCAATTTACCAGCTAAAACTATCAGTTATATTAATAGATGATAAAAGATTTGCATGTGAACTGTCTTGCTAATGCCTCCTGTTCTGGTTGGGTTTATACAGTGGTGGTGAACTCTGGCAATAAAAGGGACATGACAAAGGGTCACAACACGTTAAAGTCTTCCAGAAAGATTGGACAGAGACCATGTGTCAAAATTCTAATAGACAGTGTCTGTATAATCTATTATTTCTTCCAGCATTTTGTTTTTTTCCATATTTCTTATTGATCATCCTCATTTCTTGTAGCTAGCTCTGTTGTGTTGGGTCTTGCACATTACAAAAGCCCTTGTGACTGAATAGCCTTTGTTTTGACTTACATTCATCCAGGTTCCCTGTTTCTTTGGCTCTTTTGGCCCAGTTTTAACTCTGCCATTGCACCTGATGCATCCTCCCAGAGGATAGCAATTATCAACACTTACTATTCCTTGGCTGCATGTACCATCATAACATTTGCCCTCTCCAGCTTGGTGGATCAAAGAGGCAAATTCAGTATGGTAAGAATCACAACATAACCTCTGTTAAATTGAGTCAACCCTCTATAACAAGGATGATTTAGGAAAATTCCCAATGTCTTTGTATCCGTCCAGGCTTTCTGGAGCCTTTGCTCATACTTTGGCCAGAGCTAGAGCTATTATACTAGTAAAAGCTATAAAGTAAGATTAGGCCCTGAGGCAACCCACCCTGCTTTAGGTATAGGGTGATTTGTAAGTGGGATCACTGAATCTGGGAAGTGAAAAGTGACATTTATAGTAATGGTCCTGCTCCCAGGGCCAGCCCTGCTTAATATCTTCATCGATGCCTTGGACAAGGGGATTGAGTGCACCCTCAGCAAGTTCACGGTGCTGAGTCCTGCACTTGAGTTACAACAACCCCATGCAGTACTACAGGCTGGGGGAAGAGTGACTGGAAAATTGCCTGGCAGAAAAGAACCTGGAGGTTCTGGTCAAGAGCAGTTCAACATGAGCCAGCATTGAGCCTAGGTGGGCAAGAAGGCCTAGGGCATCCTGGCCTGTATCAGAAATAGTGTGGCCAGCAGGACCAGGGAAGTGACCGGTGCCCTCTGATGGGCACTGGTGAGGCACCTGGAATCCTGGGGTCAGTTTTGGGCTTTTCATTACAAGAAATACATTGAGGGGCTGGAGTGTGTCCAGAGATAGACAATGGAGTTAGGAAAGGGTCTGAAGCACAAGTCTGATGAGGTGTGGCTGAGGGACCTGAGAGGGCTCAGCCTGGAGAAAAAGAGGCTCAGGGGAGAGCTTCTCATTTTCTACAACTGCTTGAAAGGAGGTTGTAGCCAGGTAGGGTTCAGTCTCTTCTCCCAGGTAACAAGTGACAGGATGAGAGAAAATGGCCCCAAGTTGCACCAGGGAAGGTTTAGATTGGATATTAGGAAAAATTCTTCTCAGAAAGTGTTGGAAATCATTAGAGCAGACTGTCCAGGCATCATGGTGGTGCTGCTGAACTGTTGGACTTGATAATCTTAAAGGTCTTTTCCAACCTTTATGATTCTGTGATTCTATGATGATTCTCTCTTGTCCACAGAACCCAGTGGACCAAAGCGACATTAGACCAATACTCAGGTGGACTTTTGGGTCTTATTCGGAAGACAGACCTGTTTGAGTTACCTTATTGCAGCAGCCAAAATAAGTCTTTCAAGGCAACAGACTGTTCCCTGGCAATCTCATACTGCAGTTGCACAACAGGCAAAACCAAACAAACTAGACTGGGGCAGGCTGGCTGGCTACCTGTCATCTCCTTGTCCTAAAATCCAGCCCTATGTTTTCACCCACTTCTTTCCAGCACTGCAGTTTTTCTCAGAGCCCAGCATGAGCAGGCTGCTGTTGTAGCAGGCAGCTCTCACTGGCCCAGCCCAGAGTCTCGAGAGATCAGGCAAATTTTAGTGACTTTGCAAGAGCTGGACTTCATTCAACTGCCTTAGAGTAGCTTTGAACTAATAGCCTGAACATGTAACAGGGAACTTTGTTTTAAATTCCTGTTAATTCATCATTAGAAAAATCCCACCTGAAGAAAAGGAAAACCTGTATGTGCAAGAGAACTTTGTCATTCAGCCCTAAAACAAGCCTCTGTTCCTGATATATCACCTCCACCTCTGTGTCCCCTCTGCAGGTTCTCATTCAAAATGCCACCCTGGCAGGAGGAGTCGCAGTGGGTACCTGTGCTGACCTGCCAATCCACCCTTTTCTTGCCATGTGCATTGGGATCATTGCTGGAATTGTCTCTGTCCTTGGGTTCCACTTCCTGACTGTAAGTGTTGGTGACCCACCTCTGCTCTCATTTACTTGTTGCTCTTTGACTTTCAGAACTCCCTTGGTTTGGAAGAAAAGGAGGATAGAAACTGGCTGATACAGAAAACTATGGATAATGATTTAATAATCATTAAATAATTATTAATAATTTGATTCTTGTACTTTTGCACTGCTTTCTTTTGCATATCATTCTAGAGATAATGAAAGACTAAACTCACTATAAACTTCCTATTTCCCCTCATTTCAGCCTGTGTTGGCATCCAAGCTGCACATTCAAGACACTTGTGGAGTTCATAATTTACATGGTTTACCTGGAATTCTGGGAGGTATTGCTGGCATCATAGTAACTGCAGTAAAAGGGGGAACTCGGTGAGTTATAGAAAGAAGAACAAAAAGAGTTGTCTGATTTTTGAAGGTCTGTCCTCATTTTCTACCTTGTTTGAATCTAATTATAATTGTTTTTTCGGAAAAATGCATGTGTGATTTTATGTCAGACATGGTGTTCTGATTTAAATGGGATTCTTCTTGATCTCCTGCCTTTCACACAGTTTAAATGCTAAGCTTGTTCCAGATTAAAAGTTAAAATTTAAAAAAAAATTTATTTAAAAATCATAAAAACCAGAACACAGAACCATTCAAATATAGAAAAGTCTTTATTATGATTCTACAGTTACGCTGCTTATAACTGTAAGATTTCCCAGAAAATTGGGAAATATGGGCTATTTCCACTATCTTAAAAGGCTTCAAGAAGATGAAATTCTGGTCCTTTTGACAACAGGGAACATTCTCTAAAGGTGTGTAGGATACTAGTAACCTATTCAAAGAACTTCTTTTCATCTGCAGTCTAAAATTTAACCAAAATAAACTCATGATTTCTATCCTGTACACAGCAATGGCAGGATTTGTTGGACTCAATGATCTTGGAGATCTTTTCCAACCTTAATATTTCCAGGGTATTTTCCTTATGACCCACCTTGTTCAGCATTTTTTTTCAATATTGTAAGACAAATTACCAATCTTAAAGTGCAACAATTTTTTGATAGTCAATGATTTGGTTTTCTACCCTTTCCAGTGATATCCCATTTACTCCTGGCAAGCAGGCTGCTGCCCTGGGCAGTACACTTGGAATTGCACTGGCAGGAGGAGCACTGACAGGTCAGTATGATGCATATAGCAACTGAAATGTGTGTGAATTTAGAGGTTTTCCCATGGGTAACTTCATTGTATCAACAATTTCATGTTAATAATATGAGATAGAAATAGTGCATAATGACACGCTGGCAGAAACTGAAATATGGAAAAGCAGTTTTGTTGGACATCAGGAATAATTTCTTCATTGAAAGGGCTGACCAGCATTAGAATGGGCTACCCAGAGAGGTGGTAGAGTCACTGTCCCTGAAAGTGTTCAAGAAACAACTAGACATGGTACTAAGTGCTATGGTCTAGTTGACAAGGTGGTGACCAGTCAAAGCTTGGACTTGATGATCTTGGAGTGCTTTTCCAGTATTAATGATTCTATGATTCTCTGATTCTAAATATCTTACTGAATACACGCTTCAAAGATACTGAGTTATATATATATAGAAATAGTAAGATGTTCTGGATGGAATTCCTCTCTGGATTTGGACGCTTAAAATTCTGAACAGAAGCTAGTTTGCGATTAAGACATATTTGGTGAGGTGTCACATGTTTCCATGTGATTGTGGGTACTTCCAAACAAATCAAAAACATCAGGCTGAAACTGAAAATTTGAATCTGAAATCGGGGAAATGTTTGAGCAATTAAAAATAAGCTCTTATTCAAGTCAATATGAAGAAATCTGCATCACCTCTATAATGAGTTACCTGATGTTCCAAGAGGATAGGGCATTTCTGTAGACAAGGAAATGAGTCAGAAAACCTAACTGACTCCCCTGGACACATCTGAGAGACATCTATTTGGTCATTTTGGCCATTTTTTAACCTCTGATGCTGGTTTTCCTGCAGGTGCTATTCTAAAGCTGCCCTTCTTGGGACAAGTATCTGACCAGCACTGCTTTGATGACTCTGTTTATTGGGAGGTAAGATACACCCTATCTATTTTCATTGCATTAGGAGATGTACAGCACACTGCAGCCCTGCTCTCCTGGGGTTTGCACATGGAGTTAGCTTTCAAAAATGTTGCTCTGCCTCAGGGTGTGAATTTATCGAGGCCTATTAAAAGATTCTTCAGGATCTTTTTTGGACTTCTTAGCTAGCCATGTCCTTTACATTGAACTCACCTTGAACAAAAAGCAGAAATAGACACAACTTGAGACCTCAATGGAGCCCCTTATCTTTCTTTAAACTGTTCACTGTATCAGGCATTCTCTTCCTTATTAGGTACTCATGACATATTCTTGATTTAGACAACCTGAATTTTATGCTAAGACAAACCCAAAAAGGCAAGACAAGAAGGAATATATGATACACATTCATTGTAAATAAAATGTTGTAAAGCCAAAAGGAGATTTTATTAGTTTTCTAATGAATTAAATGTCAGTATGAGCCAAACACACAATTTGGGTGTTGGTGAGAGAGAGTTTGCAGTCAAAGGGGAAGTTTTGGGTCAAAAGATCAGCTGTAGCAATGAAAAATCAGAAAAAAAAACCAAAACCAAACAAAACATTTTAATGAGAAATCTGCAAGTCATTCGCTGCTTGACCTTGAGAAAGGCAAAGCACCGGTTTTGGCAAGTCTTGAAGTAGGCTGTCATATGTAAATGATAAAAACATTTCAGGAGAAGGACAGTTTTAAAGTGTGGCTGAAGAATTAACAGCCTGTGTTGTCCTGTGATAATTTGAAGGTCCTGTATTATCACTAACACTGAACAAAACTACTCAATTCTAAGTGAGCTTCATCAGGTAATGGGACAGGATTTTGATATTTGGTATTCAACAAAATTTGCATTTCATCAGAAATTGTCACCTTGAAAATCCCAGATATTAATTATGGACTCTCATAGCTAACATCAGTGTTAAGGAATTCTATGAAGAAACCTTTAATTCATCCATCAGAATCCAGAACAGATGGTTTATGTCAGGCTGGGACAATGTTATTAAACAGACATTTAATATATACAAAGAGAATTACATTCTCAGTGCATTTTAGTCTTCTTTTATGGCAAAATCAAGTCTATATCTCATTAACTGAACTATTGTCTATTCTTCATGGCAGGTTCCAGAAGAGGAGAATGCACATGAAATTCACTCCAACAACCCTGATGAGCACAGCAGATTTGAAGCTGCCGTGTAGAAAAATAATTCATCTGTAATATTTGTCCTAATCATGCTCTTTTCTATCTCTAATCCTAAAGACCAACATCCAAGAATTGCCCTAACCACATCAGGTTTTTAAGAAAGGGCTGTAGATAGCTATATTTTTGCAACATAAAGCAAGCTTGATTTTAGAATATATAATCATTATGCCAAGTTCAAGTGAATTAATTGGATCCTTCTAATATATTTGTTCATCAGAAAATGCACCACAAACTGCTCTACAAAATTATCTGTATTTTCTTCTTTTGTTGTCACTGAGTTGATATAGCTGTTCCAACAAACTTTGTGTTTCAAACCTATTACAGGATACTATATTTAGCTGCAATATTTATGAGATACCATCACAACCTTCAACTCTGTAGGGATAATCAATAAGAAATGGATCAATATTTTCTATTTGAATTCTAACAAACCTTTCACCAAGTCATCTCAAATTAAGTTTTTAAGAAAGTGTGTTGTCCTATGTTTGGATGGGGGAGAAAATGTGCTGTATTTTGAAGGCTGATTGTGACAGGAGCAAACATGGAAATCATTCCCATGGCAAAGCACAGAATACAGTGATCGATGAGCAATGTGAGTATGAAGAGTCATTGTTAATATGTTTATTGAAAGGGAGAAGAAAGTGAAATTGTGACAATTACATTATTGGCATAGATTTATTTAGTCTGTTTCGAGGACATAGTCAGGGAATTGAGCTGGAGCTACAAAAAACAGGTAATTGCATAATATGTCTTACTACGTTCAACAGTGATAAGTGGATTGTAGAACTGTTAATGTTAATAAATATAAACTGAACCAATGCTACCTCCAAAAAAACCATGAGTTACTAGGACCTGATTGGAAACTAGGTTCAATCTACAGAAGACTCAGCAGAGAACTTCCATGTGGTGAGTTGCTGACTTTGAAGTCACTGTCTCATAAAACAAGAAAACCGAAAGAAGAAAATTGAGGCTAAATTAAGATAAACTAACTCCACCCAAGAAGTGATGATAATGACTCCTCAATTAAGAGAGACAGAAATTGAGGTATCTGAAGGAACTCTATGAGGTGACAGCAGCTGGGAGCAGTCACACATCTGTGTCTACCTACAAGGGGTAATCCATTGAAAGGCAGAGGATGGGAGGTGAAAATCTAGCAGAAGGACCACAGTGCCTCAAAGCATTATTCGGAAGCAGAAAACTACTGCTGATGTCTCAGAAGAACAAGCTACAGTGGGGGAACTTTCAAGATGTTTTTATATTACCATCGTATTTCAACTCCTATTTATCAGATTTAAGGGGAAAACTCCTCTCATGTTAAATAGCAGATATTTTTATTTCTGCTGACATATTTTTCCTTCAGAAACTTTAGAAATATACTAGGCAGTTCTGTCTCATACATTATAACACCTCTGTACTAAAGTTTATGTCAGACTTCTATCTATGAATGGAAATGCATTTGTTGTAATACACTTCAGTTCAGATATGCTCTTTTACAGATGTGCAGTGACTGACTCGTTTCCACCTTGTTAGCTAGAAAGCATCCTTTTCCTTTCAAAATTTTCACATCATTATTTTGTAAATACTGAGAAGGCATTTAACAATGTAAATATTGCATATAGAAAGATTTTAGAAGTATTTTATGCACTTGAAAAACATTCAATATGTGGACAGCCTGTAAAAGTCTTGTATTCAATACACTAAGCTCAGCCCTCAACATCCTACTTGGGGATTTAGAGAGTCTTTTATGCATCTTACAGAGGTGAGGTAATTTCACTAATTGTGAGTGTTGGCCACACAAGAATGCCTGAGTGTGGAAGTACCCCTCAATGTCAGTAAATCTTTCAGAATCATAGTATCCTTGAGGTTGGAAAAGACCTTCCAATCTTTGCTGGAATGCCACCATGCCCACTAAACCATATTGTGAAGTGCTATGTCTACTCATATATTGAACACTTCCAGGGTTGGTGACTCCATAATTTCTCTAGGGAGACTACTCTTCCAGTGAATAATTTTTTCCTAATATCCAGGCTGAACCTTCCCTGGTGAATGATGCTCTCAATAGTTACATCTAGTTTTTTTAATAAAAAAAGGAAAAATAAACTACATAATGTTGTTCTCCAGTTCTCCTTATAATCTTTCCATAGTAACCCACACCCTTGTCCTCATTATTGACCTCTGCCTTTTTTTTCAGAAGATCACTACTCCAGAGAAATCAGTTCTACAAGTTCTCTCAAAAAAACATGTCTAATCAGAGCTTTAAATGTTACTTTCTGTTTCATGTGACTGTGCCCTTAAGTGTATAGTTTGTTTTTTCAAAGATTCTTTAATTCTCTAATTGCTCACCTTCATACTTTAAATTCCATGGCATTTGGTACTCTCTCTTAGGGTATTTTCTTTGGTTGGTTATTTCCCAATTAATCAAAGCTTTGAATACCCTGAGCCAGTAGAGCTTCTTTAGTAATTAGTTACAATTTCTGTGTAATATGTTGCTGGACACTATGGAGAGGTGTCCAGCCTTACAGAAGCTTAAAACAATATATTAAGAATCCTTTTGCTCTTCAATGAGGGAGCCCTACACTGGTAGGAAAGAAAAGTAAGGAGTTATACAAGACACAGAGTGGAGGAAGAATTTAGAGGATGAGACTGAAAAATAAACCAAAGTTAAAGTGCAACTACTCTAAATCTGGGATTCACAATCACCAGTGTTTCTTTTCTTTCTCATAAAAGGCTGACAATATCTTATCCCCTCCAATAACCACTGAATACTCTTTCTGTCTTACCTCTGTTCTCATCTTGACTTGTTTTTACATTAAAAAAAGCTTAAATAAGATTTGGTTTTGGGTTTTTTTAAGTGAGAAAATGTTTAATTATATCTTATTGAGAATAATCAAAGGCCAAGCCTATAGTTAGCCCTTTTGAAAAATACCAGTCTTACAGCTGTCTTACAGCTGTCTTACAGCTACCTCTTTCAGAGCAGTATCTTTGTATTTCACTACTTCAAGGCAAATTTACTTTAAAGCCATTGGCTAAATATTTGCTTGCAAAATGTCTTTTAACATTTGTATTCAAATCTGTTGCTGATTGAATGCATTAATTAAATGACCAGATGACCAACTGTATTTGTTTGACATTTCTTGGGGATGTACAGTCTTCTTTCTCTCACACTTGGATCAACCTGTTAACAAAGTATGTAAGGTGAGGCTTTTGCCAATAGAGAGCTCTTCCTCTCCTTCATAACGCTCCAGCAGAATTTCAGCTTTAAGCCTCCCCTCAGTTCCTTATTAATAGTTAAATTCCAGATATATGTCAAATGAATGACATTCTAGTGCCTTTTGACCTTCTTTAGGAAGGTGGAGTAGGACCAGATAAGAACAGTTTGGAGAGAGTTCAAAAAAGGACTACGAAGACACTGAAGGAACTGCAGCATCTCTTATATGAGGAGAGATGGGACTGTTTAGCCTAGAGAGAAGGTTTAGGAGGATCTTATCAGCCTGTATAAACACCTGGAGGAAGGGTACAAAGAAGTCAGAGCCAGACTTTTCTCTGTGGTGCCCAGTGCCAGGACCAGAAGCCATGGGCATACACTTAAACACAGAAGGTTCCCTCTGAACATCAGGAAACACTTTTGTACTGTGAGGGTAATCAAGTACTGGCAGAGGTTACCCAGGGAGGTTGTGGAGTCTCCCTCCTTAGAATCATAGAATTGTTTAAGTCCTTGCAGATATTCAAAACCTGTCTAGACAGTCTAGGGGGTTGGACCAGATGACTTTCAGAGTCCCCTGCAACTTCATCCATTCTGTTATTCTTTGATTTGAAATTCCCAATGAATTTGGTGGAAGCAAAGTTACACCAATTCCTAAGCACTTAAAATCTATATCTATATATCTGTGCACTACTCACTTGAGCAGTGGTGTGCTGATGTCAGTTGTCAGGGTATCAAGGCTGTACCTGTACTAATGACAAAAACATAACTAATCAGTAACCTGGACAGGGTGCAGAATTTATGACTTTATACCAAACACTGTGGTAACGATCTGCAGTTCTCCATGTTCTTGGACTTTGACACTTGGACAGTGAGCTACACTGTCACCCAGTCACACACTTGGCTAGGAAGCATTTACCTGCCACTGTAGCCTTTATTAGCAAACACAGGGGGAGAAAACAAAACTAGTCACAAATTGCAGGACAAACATACCCTTCAATGGGAGAGGTTTAAGGACTACTTGTACAAGTCTCTCAAGGGAAATTTTTGCAGGAGGACGGAGATCTACAGTCCACATTTTCTTTTTTCTGTTCTGCAGCAAATCCTTGTCTGAACAGAGATGGAGTGGAGCAGCAGCACTTCTGTTGGTTTAGTGTTCATCCTGGCTTTTCTATTCATTTTGAAAATAGGAGGTTTCTGGAACAACAACCGGAGAAAAATTTTTCCTCCAGGACCAAGGGCATTACCTATCATAGGAAATCTTCATTTGTTCGATTTGAAGAGACCCTACCGTACTTATCTACAGGTAGTCATTTTCTTTTCTATTGGTTCCATAATTGTATATATTACCAATCATGTAGTCCAAGATGTCAGGGAGTTTCTCCTATTGCACCTGATGTATTGCGTCCACAGATGATCCTTTAGCAGGGAACAGGAGAGGCTTAATTGATCAGAAAACTTTGACTGCAGCAGGATTTGTTCCTTACTGTAATACTTTCTCCATGAAACTTCATGCATCCAGGTTTCAGCTTTAAATGACTCTCAGATTAATAACAAGTGCTCACCTTGGTTTTGTGACAATTTTGAGAAAAAGACAACTGAATAGGGAGTGATTTTGATATGTAGTCTAACTCCCTCTGTCTTCCACTGATTCATGTGTCTAGAGCTGCGACTGCAGCATCTTGCCTTCACTGAATTAACAACCATTTTCATCTCCATTTCATCCTTTCTACCCCAAAAGCTGAAGATAACTATATAGTCTTAATATTCAGGGCCAACAGTTGCCAGATTAATACATGTTTTGGTTTTATTCTAGTGCTTTCTTTACTTAGTTTATTGCAAATCTCTACTTTCATGTGTCTAGAGCTGCGACTGCAGCATCTTGCCTTCACTGAATTAACAACCATTTTCATCTCCATTTCATCCTTTCTACCCCAAAAGCTGAAGATAACTATATAGTCTTAATATTCAGGGCCAACAGTTGCCAGATTAATACATGTTTTGGTTTTATTCTAGTGCTTTCTTTACTTAGTTTATTGCAAATCTCTACTTGAGTTAGAA
>NW_008657550.1:10210-14612 GCF_000695815.1 Acanthisitta chloris | reverse complement strand
ACCGCTCCTTTCTTAGAGGTTTTTCTACTTAGACATTGAAACTATGCATTCTCCTTGCTGATGATTTTGAAAGGGATATTTGCACCTACATATCTGTATGTATGTTGCAGCCACAAATGAAAAGACTGCTTAGGTGCACTATATGGAATATCACTGTAGCTATCCAACACAGATTAATTGTGTTGACAAATGCAAGTTCCATCCGTTTTCAGGTCAACAGCACCAACATGACTCTGCTGTATTTCAGTGATTCCATTCTAATGCAGAAGGTTGGTTCTCCGACATGAGTGTATTTCCCTGTAGTTAGGAAAATATTTCACGTTAGTAACTTAAGAGGCAGGACAGGGAAATAAGCTGCACTGAAAGGGTGGTGAACTTCTTTGTATGCAGTAAAAGCTGCAAATCTCTCATCTCCTTCTAACAGCTGTCAAAAGAATATGGTCCAGTCTTCAGTGTTCAGATGGGGCAGAGGAAAGTAGTAGTGATTTCCGGGTATGAGACAGTGAAGGAAGCTCTCGTAAATCAGGCAGATGCATTTGCAGAGAGACCTAAAATCCCACTCTTTGAAGATCTGACCAAAGGAAATGGTAAGTTGATTTTATTTTTCCTTATTAACTTGTCTTATTAATTATTCTTTTTCCTATAGTCAAAGTTGGAGGTGGGATATCACTTTATATCAGAGAGCATATAAGACATTGGACATAGGGATCAATTTCATTGGCTTCAGTGCATTTATTCAAATTTGAAACTACTGATAGTGACAATGAAACAACCACAACACTAAATATAACCACAGCAACAGAAAATGGATAGTGTCACACTTTAAGGATCTAGAACAGGGGCACCTCTGCCAGAGAAGAATTTCTAGCTTTCATGACATGACTCTGGACTTCTGGGTTTTTTGGACTTATCATAGAACTTCCTTTTGTGAAATGAGCATTATACAGCTGCTTGTCATTTCTAGTAGTGAATGGTGCTTTTAAATTCTGAATATGGAAATAGATAGAACATATGCAAAACTGGGGATCTGTTTTAAAAGGGGAAATACTGTATGCTAAGCTGAGTTTCCAAATGAGAATTTCACACCCAGACATCACCCTAATTTAACATGAGAGTTTCAGACTTACATCTCCTATGACCTTTGGACAAATTCAGGAAAAATGCTGTGAACATTTTAATCATTGTATCTTTTGACCACATTATTGCATAGAAGATTTCCTTACAACTTTTTCCCTTGAAAAAATATAGCTAAAGTCATCAGTTACATGGTGTAACAATTTCAGTGAAAAAAACTAATATTGTGATGGTTTTAAGACTCTACCTAAATTTAAGGACATTTGTGCCTAGTCAGGTTTCTCCTGCAGGCATCAAAGACATGAGATCTCAGTTCAATCCCACTTCAAAAGTATGATAATCAATGGCTTGAATTTTAATTTCCAATGCCATCTTTCTTTCAGTGACAAGTGTGTTTTAGTATATATAATCTTCTTAAGATTTGATCAAATACATCTTAAATAGTTTATCCTTTTTTTTGTCCAATAAACTTAATTCTGACATCTGAAAATACATAAGGGAAAGTTGTTTTTTTCCCTCAGCCAGATGTAAATTAGCTCTTTTTAAAAGTGACTGCTGCTAAATAGCCACATTCAGCATCTAAAATTAGTTAATTAAATCTTCTGCCACCTTGAAATGCTCTCTTTGTGTCAGGGGTTATTTTTGCTCATGGTGAAAACTGGAAGGTGATGCGAAGATTTACTCTTACAACCTTAAGAGACTTTGGAATGGGAAAAAGGGCCATTGAGGACCGCATAGTGGAGGAGTATGGGTACCTGGCACGCAACATTGCATCACAAGAAGGTGAGTGGAAGATCCATTCTACAAACCTGCAGAATCATAGAATCACAGAAAGGTTTGGGTTGGAAGGGACCTTAAAGATCATCTAGTTCCACTCCCCCTTGCCATGGGCAGCGACACCTTCCACTAGCCCAGGTTGCTCCAAACCCCATCCAACATGGTCTTGAACACTTCCAGGGATGGGGCAGCCACAGCTTCTCTGGGCAACATGTTCCAGTGCCTCACTACCTCTAAGGTTTTGTTCAAGTATCCAGAGGCCTGCAAGTAACCTTCTCAAGTTCAGACCTTTTTAAGAAATGTATTTTATACTGAATCAATTTGATGAACTTGGGTCCTCTGGCATTTTTGTCTTGTCACAGTATTCTAACCTTGAATATTAATCAGTAATAGCAATAAATCAAATATATGTATGATTATATAGACATGTAGGTTTACATTTACAAATTACATCTCTCACCACAATGTAATGTATTTTTTCTTCACTCTATAGGAAAGCCCTTCGATGCCAGTAAAATGATTAATGCAGCAGTTGCTAACATAATTGTGTCAATATTGCTTGGAAAACGATTTGACTACAAAGACTCCAGATTTGTGAGACTTCTACATTTGACCAATGAGAACATGAGGCTTGCTGGGAAACCTTTAGTTACGGTAATGATAAACATGTTTATGTTGCAGTTCCATTGGATGCCACAGGAACACAGAATCATAGAATGGGTTGGGTTGGAAGGGACTTTCCTGAGCAACCTGTTCTGGTGCCTCCCCACCCTCACAGTAAAGAATTTCTTCTTAATATCCAATCTAACCCTGCCTCTGTCAGTGTGAATGCATCCCCACCTGTCCTATCACTCCATGCCCCTATAAATAGTTTCTTTCCATTTCTTCTGTAGGCCCCCCTCAGGTACTGGAAGACCACAATGAGATCACTCTGAAACCTTCTCTTCTCCAGGCTAAAAATCCCAATTCTCTTAGCCTTTTCTTGTAGGAGAGGTGCTCCATCCCTCTAATCATCTACATAGCAATACTGGCATTGAATTGCTTCTATTATACCAACGAATCTGAGGCTGTGAGAGCTAATAGGTTTACAAATACTGCCTGGGACAAAACAAAGCTTGAGAGACAATCTGAGAATTTAGAAGACAACAATCAAACCCCTAGTCTCTCAAAAACATGCTTAAGCTATAATTTGAAGCATGCTAGATCTGGATGGAAAAATTCAGACCATGCAGTGCAATAATATCCAGCTCAGCATTCTCCAAAAATATGGTTCACATAAATAAAGTGATCAGATGAAACAGTACTCCCCCAGAACATGAGGCAGGGAGAAGCTATAGAGCATGTGCTCTTCCTATACAAGGAGCCTTGATACAAAATCTATTTTTTAATGCTTCTGGCACACTGAAATGTCTCAACAAGTGAAAAATACTCTCTGACACTAGCATGCAATATCAGATTCACTTCTGTTCCTTTTGGGCATTGAAAAAGGAAAAAAAAACCTGTTAGTGGAAGAGCTGGTTAAAACAATCAAATAGTCGCTGGTCAACATTTCCATCTCCATGCTGGCAACATGCAGCTGTTCAAGTCTGACATCTACACTACTTCTGGAAAACAGTCATTTGGGGCAGGAGTTTTCCATCTACTCGGTGATCCTTGATGGATTTTCTACCATGAATTTGTTCAGTCACTCTTTCATGTTCTAAAGATAAAAATATTAATCTTAAGTTTTTGGTTTTGTACCTGCAAAATGGGCACAATATTACTAATTCATTTTTATAGTGTCTTCAGACCTCTGGCTGGTAAATTCTCCCTAACAGCTTTCCCTTTTGTAGATGTACAACATCTTCCCATACCTTGGATTTCTCCTAAGGGCTAACAAGGCTATTCTCCGAAACAGAGATGAATTCTGTGCTTACATACAAGTTACTTTTGTAGAACATCTCAAAAACCTGGACAAAAGTGACCAAAGAAGTTTTATTGATGCTTTCCTGGTTAAACAGCAGGAGGTAACTGAATCTCTTTTCATTGATTCCAACTTTTATGGTTCTATGAAGACATTTACAATTTCCTTTCAGCCCTTATAATTACAGCTATATTTCTTTAGGGAATATGTCTTTGACATATAACACACATAAACACATATAACACATATAAACACATATAACAAGCTAGTAGAGTTCAAGGGATACTTCATTGTGTTGCAGTTCCAACTCCTTTTAGTCAACCAAGATTTCTCTTTATTTAAGGTTTCTTCAGACTGTATCAATATATTTCCAGAGGCTGCATCTTTTTGTCTGTTCTCTCTGCTGTCCCAACCATTCTGACTATTTTTAAAACCTATTGCATTACAGAATAAAATCACTGCCTGGGCTTTACTGGAACTCTTATTTGTGGTCTCTGATATATCTAAGTTACCTTCCCCATAGATAAACCAGCTCTATTTGCATCCAGTCCCAGTAAACACAGAGATCATGCAAAACATAAAACCTATGTCAACACTCTCATTGAGATACAAGCCCAGAGGTCTTCTTTGTCTTTCACACTTTTTTTA
>NW_008657550.1:0-10185 GCF_000695815.1 Acanthisitta chloris | reverse complement strand
CCCTACATAAATTGCATTTTCACATGGAAATCTTATAGTTTTCATCCTTTTATCTCAACCACTTTTTCAGGAGAAATCCACTATCAATGGATATTTCCATAATGACAACTTGCTAAGCTTGGTGAGCAATTTGTTTATTGCTGGTGTTGAGACAATTTCCACCACACTGTACTGGGGCTTTCTGCTGATGCTAAAGTACCCTGAAGTTCAGAGTAAGTGGTTTTATGACAGAAACTGTTACACTCAGGGTATTAGGAACCAAATGGGAACATGGAGGGTCAACATATTGTTAATATACCAAGTTATAAAAAGCCAAGATTTCTAGCTAATTATTGTCTATGTACTGCTGTGCCCTGTGGTTCAGACCCAGTGAGGGGCACACTAGTCAGCCTAGAAGTAGGGTATAAACAGAGCTCATATGGGTCATGCCCTTTTCTCAGTAAAATCTCATTAGTAAGAGCTGTCCTGTGTTGGCCAACCAAATTGTTACCCTCAGAAATGAACTCTTGATAAACCAAAGACTTGTGCAGATGTTAAATGAACAGTACTGAGGCTTTACATACCTGAGAAGATTCAGAGAATTGCCCATTGTTTGACATCTCCATTCCAATTGATGGTATAGGGTTGTTAGGAGTCAAGTCTTTAGGTTTCTTTTTGGTAAAGAAAAAATAAAACACTGTAGTTCTGTTTATTTTCCATATTTCTGAAAGGAAAAAAAACTATTTTTGGAGAATTTATGATTTTCACTCATTTTCATACTTTACATCAGTAAAGGACAGTATGTCTCAAGGATGAATGAGTCCTTGTCTCTCTCTCATACTTGATTCTCTCCTCAGGAAAGGTCCAAGAAGAGATAGAGCAAGTGATAGGGTCAAACCCCCCACGAATTGAGCATCGAACTCAGATGCCATATACAGATGCTGTCATCCATGAAATTCAGAGGTTTGCTAATATCCTGCCATTGGATTTGCCTCATGAGACCACTGCAGATGTCACCCTCAAAGGCTATTTCATTCCCAAGGTGAGATGCCTACAGGATTAGTTTTTATTTAGCATTTTTTATTTCTCAAATTTAGTTAATGTGACAAACATGGATCTTTAATGAAGTCACATAACATCAGTCAGAATAATCCTTTTCTCCAGGCTGACAAACTTGGAGCCTTTTGCCATCACTTCCACCACAATATTTGTCCAGGGATTAATTCCATTGTCCTGTTTTGCAGGGAACATACATCATCCCCTTACTGGCCTCAGTCCTGCAAGACAAATCACAGTGGAAGAAACCAGACATGTTCTATCCTGAGCACTTTCTTGATGCCAATGGAAAATTTGTGAAGAAAGATGCTTTCATGCCTTTTTCAGCAGGTGCCTTCTCTTTTCCATTTAATGGTGTTGCATGTACAAGAACCACATGTACCAGAGTTTTTTTGTTACTGAAGCGTGGCCTGCACACTTACTTCTTCACGGGGCCATGTCCTCATATTTCATAGAATTTTCAGGACACACCTCTGATCAGAGCAAGTGCTCACAACTAGCTGCCAATTGCTCTAGACTCTGGATGTTAATGGTTTCTCAATTAGTATTCGATGATTATAAGTATGAATTTGTTCTGCCTTCTTAAATATGAAGGGAGGTTATCAGCAAATTCCATAATGGTTTAGGTAACATTTTTCTGCAGTATAATCTGTAGCCTACAACTGCTCTATGGGCTGGAGTTCTTTGGCATTCCCTGGAGGGTGTGTTTCATAGCACAGCCATGCAATAGCTCTTCTTTTTCCACTTTCTGTCATACAGGGGAGTTAAAATCAAATCTCAGTTCAGGTTTTTGTGAGTTTAGGCCTTATTTATCAGGCTGTGATTAAGGCAGTTTACAAGATGCTGATTTGACCAGGACTGAGAAAAATTTATATTTTCAGCACTTTTGAATATCCATAAAATATCTCTCCCACCTGCCTTCTCAGTCACAATCTATCTAGCATTTGTGAGTCTCCAAGGAATTTTCTGACAAATTTTAGTATTAAAAATGCCTATGACTAGACTAATAGATTCAAAGTCTGGACCAAACTGTCCAAAGTGGTCTGGGATCAAAAAATTGAGCCATGTTGAGGAAAAATATGAAAATTAAGAAAACTGCATATTTTATTGAAAGCGGGAATGAAGGAAAATTAATTCCTTAAACTAGAAAACTGAAATGCCAGCATTTACACAAAGGAAAAATTAAATAAATCACTGGCTGGCTTTGTTATCATACCTCAGAAGACCAAGGATCATCTCTCAGAAGAGTTTATTACTCAACAGACTATCAAAAGCTACTGTATTCTTCATCCATAGCTAGGATATGACATTTCAGGTGTTCTGGTTTCCCACTGACTTTTCTCAGAATAAGAGCAGCTCAGAGGGGTTTTTTTTCTTCCAACTGTTGAAAAAACATCTTCCACAGACTCTCTTATGGCTGTTCTGCATTTCATTCCAGGACGGAGGATCTGTGCTGGAGAGACTCTTGCCAAAATGGAACTCTTCCTCTTCTTCACCAGTCTCCTGCAGAGGTTCAACTTCTGCCCTCCACCTGGAGTTTCCACCTCGGAGCTGGACCTCAGCCCTGCTATTTCATTTAATGTCATCCCCAAACCCTACAAAATGTGTGCTGTAACACGTTCCTAGAGCTCTAATCAGCATCCATTTGTTTCAAAAACGTTTAATTTACTTTTTCATGACATCTGCCTTCTTATTTCTTTGGCCAAAATAATTCACATCTTAATGAAAGTTTCCAGTACTTCTAAACAAAACTAGTGTTATTTTATATTTAATTTATTGGAGGAGGGCAGAAGTGGACCAGAAGTGTGGACTAATTGATCACTCACTGACTCACCTATTAGATCACCTAATCTGGGCTAAATAATACAGACCCTCAGATGTCTCATTCTGACTTCAGTTTCCATTTGGTAATGAGTGCTTGTTGAAAGCATATCCCAAAAAATGCTCCCACATCCAGGTTTCTCCAAAGAGACATAGGGACCATGAAGCTGTGCCTAGCTTGTACTATCCTGATTAAAGATAAGCACTACAGAGCCTCTGTGGTGAATGTGACATGTTCAGAGCTTGAGTTCTTCAGAACAGAAGGGCTATTTGGCCTTGGCAGTCAGATGAGTTTGAAACTGGGTTGGATATATTGATGTTCCCCAATACCTCATTGCTTTTTCTCCCCCTCGGCTCTTTTCCTTAATCCTTCTACTACCATATGCAAAGAAGTCACAGTTGTGCACTTGTTACAGCATATCACTTCTCAGGAAAAAACCCTAAGGCAAGTTGACTTGAGCCCAGAGGGTCATTAATATTTTCCCTGAATATTCTGTAAATGGATAAGCTCAGCAAATAAAGTGTACACCCATGGCAAACAGCTGGTGCTTCTGTAATCAGCCCTCTGACTGGCTATTAAACATTGCATAAGGACTGTCTGCAAATTCCAGCTGACAGGGCTCCCACCTCCTGGCAACAGTAAAAAGAAGTTAAAACTGACTGAGAGTCAAAGCAGCCCTAGAGTGATTCTGCTTTGAGCCTATGCATCTGCTCTGTCTTCCCAGCATGGGAGTTGGGTGGTACTCTTGGTTCAGGCCCAGCACCCTCAGGTGCCACCCAGACACATTAGGGTTCATCACCTCAGTGCTGGGGCAAAGAACATGGTTGTTTACTGTGCTATCACTGTGGGGTGCAATGCCCTTTCCTCACCAAGGATTTTTGCCTGCCTATTGCTTGTCCTGACTCTTCTATTGTCAATGAAAAATAGAAAGTTTCTGGAATATACATTGCAGAGAGAATTTCCCCCAAACCAAAGCCTTCACACATCATTGGAAACCTGCTCATCACAGCTCAAAGTGACCCTCCTAGATATTGCTGTGTAAATCTTATTTTACTTCCTACTGTTCTACCATACAGACGACAAGTATTTGTGGTGGTGCTTTGTCTAAACCTCAACTCAGGTGCAGAATGACATGTTTTAAACCAAACTCCATCTAAAAGTGCAATAGGAGGAAAACTTCAAGCAAAAGCTTCAAGCACATTCATTCTCTTTACTGTAGGTGCCCTTTTATCACATTACCATAGAATTCCTGATTTATCTTCTTTATTTATTTGGCAATTAAAAGGGATCACACAGTTATGAATAATTCTTATCATTTTGGATTAACATACAAAGTATAATCAGAAAATAAGTTATGGAGAGGCTCTGCGTATGACTCTGTGAGGGGCCATTGCAAGGCCATTGTCTTGGCTGTGGCTACAGCCTCCTCCAGTACTGAGCTTGCAGACCCCAGTATGTCACTTTTTCTCCCATGAAGGAAAAGCCATTTTCTCTTAGGATAGCAGATGCTTCCCCACATTCTTCCATTAACTGGCAATACTTCTAGGAGTAGATGACAATTCTTCCATAAGAATTTCTTCCATAAGAATTTCAAGTTTTCCCATTCTGAAGGCAAGAAGATAGAAAGCAGTAAAGCTCATATTAGTGTTTAGTGAGCTCCCTGTACTGGCTATACATTGAGGGTTTTCAACCAAAAGTTGACAGCCTTGTCTGAACTGACCCTGCATCTGCATTCCCCCAGCATCTGGATAGTCATGCGTGTCTTCTTTTTAAGTGGTGAACATGAAAGTGTAAAAAAGCCACCTGTATGTCTGATAAAAATTATTCAATTTCCTGCAATGGATAGGGGTTTTTTCAAAAACAGTCAGCTGAACAGGGGATTAGATAAGCATTTTTTTACAGCATGTTTCAGGTTTAAAGAGGATTAAAGTTGGTTTGGTAAGAGATACTGCCTTCAGCAATTTACAGATGTGATACAAACTGCAGATACAATGGAATAGTTGTCTTTTATTCTATAAAAATGCTCAAATAACCTGGGATCCCATTCTCTCCCCTCTCCTAAGACTTTATATATAATCATTAGAAATCATCACAAGACCAAAAAAAACACAACCCAAAAACCCCTTGATAGATGACATAATTCACTTGAGCCCCAGAACGTATCTACACATTTATACACCAATATCCATAGAAAATGTTTTAATAGAAATTCAACCATCACATTAGTAAAGTCATTAGGAAGAAGCCATGGTTTCCATGCTCAGCATCCTGAGAGCCTTGGCCTATGTTAGCTCCTTCAGAGGAGACTCCATGTATTTTCAGCTTCTCAAAGCAAATCCACCTTCTCATAGGTCTTTTCAATGAGGGTTAACACTTTCTTCAAGTCAGCTGACTGCTGAATAGCATTCATATCCTTTACAAGAATGTTTTTATTCTTTATCTTCAAAATTTCTTCCTAAAGAAGGAAAGAATGATGGACAACAAATAAAAAACAGCTTTTGCTGAGTGCCACAGGAATTTCACTGTCATGCAGCACAGCTGTAGCTAAATACAGCTAAAATAAGAAAGATTGAAAGACACAGAATGAGACACGCTTCCTCCCAACAGTTAGAGAGATATATTTCCGAAATTATTACAGCTTCCCTAAAAACCTTTTCTAGGAAAGACGTGATAATTTAAATCATATAATCACAGAATGATTGGAGTTGGAAGGGACCTTAAAGATCATCTTGTTTCAACCCCTGCCACGGGCAGGGACACATTCCACTAGACCAGGTTGCTCCAAGCCCCATCCAACCTGGCCTTGAATACTTGCTGGGATGGGGAGGTTTGCTATTGATTTCTTTCTGGTTTTAGAACATAAGCATAAAGAAAAAAAAACCCTATTCAATATTTCTGAATTTTCAGAATTGTCCCTCTGGCAGAAGTTAAGTGATAAAAGCACATTCTGTTGCCTTCCTTCTCATGGCCAAAGTGTCTCTGAAAATATAAAATATATTCCATGCTAACCTGCAAAGTGGGTGCCTGAAAACTCTGCTTGGGGAGTTCTGGAAGGTGCAGTGCTTCACTGCCACTTTCCTGCAATACCTAGGAAAGGAAAAAGAGCATGGAAAAATAACCCCAAAAGAAAGATTAGGCACACAAGTAGGAAAATAACCTGTCATTATCCAACTTCTGAAAACTAAATTTTTCAACTGAAGTTAGCAAAATTGAAAAGACATTCCCAAAGGCAAAGAAGCCTTTCCTTATATGATGTACTCTTAAAACAGCTTGTTTGGGACAGCTCTGAAAGTTAGTCCATTCCTCTAGGTTAGTAGAAGTACAGCAATATTTATTGGAAATACCTTCCCGGCCTCCTTTTCATCTTTCTCTAACTCATTCTTGAGCACCTGGATTTTGTACTCCAGTTGCTGTAGAGTTTCCTCAATGCGAACTGCTGAACGCTCAGCTTCAGTTATTTCTTCCTAAGACAAAACAGACACAAAACCAGAACCAAATTTGCTTCAGAGATGCTGAGCCTCTTGCAGACAGCTGTCCAAAAAGAGACACTGCTTTGTAGCAAAGATGGGTGACAACAATGACAAGTGGACACTCCTCCACAACAGCACAGGCAGTAGTCTGTAGACAGTAATCTGTCTACTAGAGGGTACAACACACTGAGCAGCAGCATATGGGTAAGGTAATTCCTTCCCTTCCTTGCCTTTCATACCTGCAATTGTGCCAGAGAGTTCTCATTTGTCTCAAGCATTTGTTTCTCTGACATCTGAAGGCCTGGAATATTCTTCAGGTTGCTCAGCTTCCCTGGAGGCACCTTCAAAGTCTTGAAAACTTTCAGTATCCTTAATTATAGAAAAAGGAAAGTGTGACTTCTTTGGAGTCCTTTGAAAAACAAACAGAAAACTAACTAATGCCTTCTCTGGGGAAAAACTAAACTCTGTTTAGCCCAACTGCTGCCAGTGAAGCAAAAGAATGCAGACAGGAAGAAAAGTTCTCTTGAATTGTTTTGCAAAACCACATGGAATAGGTGTCTAAGGAGGGAAAAACGAGTAAGAAATCCCAACATTCAAACCTTTGCTATTGTAGTGACCTTGTGTGGTTTCTGACCCACTGGCCTGTACACTCCCTGACTGTAAATTAACATGAACTAGTATTTTCGTAATCTTTTCCTAGTTCTGATCCTTCTACTCTTCAAAGTAAAAATAAGCTCTAAAAGCAGCATTTTTAATTGCTTCCAAACAATATCATTTTAGTAAAACCCGTAAATGCTTTTATGAAACATGATACATAGCTTTATGTCAGAGGGAGCTTTAACTTGCCCTCTAAGCATGGTACAAAACAACTGAGTAAAAGACATATCTTCTCTCCTTCTTTTATTTTTTGTTTTGTTGGGGTTTGGGTTTTTTGGTTTGTTTGTTTGTGTTTTTTACATTATAATTTCTTACCCTTTTCTCAGTACATTGAGGTGCTTCTGAACATCATATTTGCTCTGCCTTTGTTGGCACAAAACAGATCTGGAAAGAAAATACAGGCAAAATTCTCATTGCAAAACACAGAGAACACAAAGGAACTGAACACAGTCAGAACTTCTCTAGCTAAAAATTTCCAACTTCAGATATCCAGTTATCAGATGTCCAGTGTTACACTGGACAAAACAGACACAGTCATATCCCCCCAAAAAGCTCCAAAGCATTTCTAGTTCAGGGAATATTATGATTTTTGCTTTATTCCTTGTGGAAACAAAGAAGAACCACAAGGATATTTAGCACTTACAGTACTGCTGAATCCACTATAGTTTCCAGAAACTGTCTACTGCTCTCGGAGAGAGTCTGCCAAGATCCTACTGTAGCACTGGATAGCTTCATCCTTTTTGAAGAACCATTTTCTCCTGTTAACACAAAGGGGAAAAGGAAAAGATAAGATTTGTCACAACTAGATAGACAGCTTTGGGATTCAGTTCAGTCAGATCCTGACTCAATACAGGTCATAGCCAAAGGTCTAACAGTTAGGATTAAACAGGAAAGAACAGGATTCTACCTCCAGGGGAATAGTCCCTTTGTTCCTCAGCTTTCCTTTTGACTGTCTGAGCGACTTCCTGAAGAGAAAAATTTACAGCAAATCTGTTAACTTTAAAACATTCTTTGCAATCATGCATCTACTGCTAGTAAATACAAAGAGGCTGTGACAGCATCTTAGTGCCTGACAGAGGTCTATTGACAGTGACCACAAAAATAGGCTTTTTGAACTATGAAATAGTAATTCAGCTCAAGCAGGTTAAGGAAAGCAGTTCACTCTTCTTAATTCCTCCCATTCCAAGACTGAGGTCATTAAATAAGAAATGCACAAGATGTTTTGCTGTCCAGACACATCTTGAGATTGTGCTGTTGGTAATCAGTGGTGGGGTAAGCTCTGTCCAACAGAAAGCTTCTTGAAGACTCTTGTCCTGAGACATGCAGGGAATATTTTCCAAAAGTGAATAAACTGAGCCGAATGAACTCTGACTTGATCCCTCTGCTCAACAGATGCTATTCAGCAGCTCTTCACCAGGGCACAGCCAGCTTGCCTTTATGTTCATGATCAGGCAATGCTTCCCTCTACCTGTCACAGGCACAGTAGCACCCAACTGGGAATTCTGGAAACCAGGAAGCAGCTGACGCTGCTCAAAAGAGCTGTTCACACTAGGCATTTCCTCAGGAAGACTATATTTAGTTAATGAAATATTTTCTATAAATTCCAGTTAAAAATGGGCAAAAGTATATATTTCTTTTCCCCTTTGGTTACTTTTCTACTTTGTTTGATCCAAAATAATGAATACCTGTCTTTTTTGACCTTGTTTTCTTCTTTCTCCACCTGTTCCTTTTTTATTGCTGGAAGGCCCCTGTTGACTTTGTGATTTAAAACGGGTTTTTGCTGATCTCCCACCAGTGGTCTTCCCCATTTTCCTGGAAGATGCGTGGTGGGGCTTCATTATTTGTGAAGCAAAGGGAACAGGAGGAAACAAAAATGAAATTAAAATCCAGCAATTATAATCCATTCAATACTAACCACACATTAACAAGCAAAACAATGAAGACACCCAGTGCTAAACATGCCTAAATGTTTGCATTGTTTCTAACCCAGTGCAGGACCACTAAAAATCCCCATCTGCCTTTCAGACAAGTCCTTGCATGATTCACATCTGTGTGCCAAAGAGCAGCAACAGCAATGCAATAGTAATTGCACCGAGAACAGCCTAATTTGTTCTTAGATGCCTCCAACAACAGGAAATCCTATGGTCTCATGAGACTTTGCCTGGAGCTTTGTGTTCTGGAGCCCCCAACATGAAAAGGACATGGAGCTGTTGGAGTGAGTCCAGCGGAGACCATGAAGATGCTCCAAGGGCTGGAGCACCTTAGCTATGGAGACAGGTTGAGAGACTTGGGGTTGTTCAGCCTGAAAAAGAGAAGGCTCTGGGGAGACACTTAGAGCCCCTTCCAGTGCCTAAAGGGGCTTCAAGAGAGCTGGAATGGGACTTTGGACAAGGGCCTGGAGTGATAGGACAAGGGGGAATGGCTTCCCAATGCCAGAGGGCAAGGGTGGATTAGATGTTAGAAACAAATTCTTCCCTATGAACGTGGTGAGACACTGGTTTCCCAGAGAAGCTGTGGCTGCCCCATCCCTGGAAGTGTTCCAGGCCAAGTTGGATGGGGCTTGGAGCAACCTGGTCTAGTGGAAGGTGTCCCTGCCCATGGCAAGGGGTTGGAACTGGACAGTCTTTTAGGTCTTTTCCAACCCAAACCATTCTGTAATTCTATGACTTCTCTTTCTGACACAGCTCAGTGCGGACATCCCATTACCAGAACTTTTTACCTCTGCATCCAACCACAACAGTCCTTGCTGCAGTTAAAACCTATAGTTTCTTTTCTTACTCACTACAGACAGAGGGGGAAAGCAGTCACACAGAAGGAAGTAACCACAACAACCCATCACCCTCCTCTTCTCTAAGCACTACTCAGATATATTCTGTTCTTCTCTCATTCCCTCACGCCCCCCTTCTTTGCTCACCCGGAGCCGGTCACGGCTCACCAGGCGACTGTCGTGAGCGACACCAGGTAAGTCCGTCCTACACCAGGCAAACAAGCCCGACCCAGGTAAATACGCCCCGCGCCAGACAAATAAGCTCTGTCTCTCCCCTCCTCCAGCAGCCACCGATTTCGTAGGACAGCTTTCGCAGCTCAGCGAACCTGCAGACTACAACTCCCGGCGCGCACTGCTCTTCACTGCCGCTAACTACCCTCAGCCCCGCGCGCAATGCATGCCGGGAGGTGTAGTCCTCCATACACATACCCTCC
>NW_008657549.1:0-1616 GCF_000695815.1 Acanthisitta chloris | reverse complement strand
CCCTCCATCCTTCTCTGTTCCTCCATCTCTGTGTCCCTCCATCCCCACATGCCTCAATCCCTCTATGTCCCTCCATCCCTGTATCCCTCCATCCCTGTATCCCTTCATTCCTGTGTCTCTCCATCCTTCTCTGTCCCTCCATTCCCCATATTCCTCCATCCCTCTGTGTCCCTTCATTCCTGTGTCTTTCCATCCTTCTCTCCCCCTTAATCCCTGTGTCCCTCCTTCCCCATATTCCTCCATCCCTGTGTCCCTTCATCCCTGTGTCCTTTCATCTCTCTGTCTCCCCATCCCTATGTCCCTCCTTCCCCATGTCCCTCCATCCCTGTGTCCCTTCATCCCTATATCCTTCCATCCTCCATCCCTCCATCCCTGTGTCCCTCCTTCCCCATGTCCATCCATCTCTGTGTCCCTTCATCCCTATATCCTTCCATCCATCCCTCCATCCCTGTGTCCCTCCTTCCCCATATCCCTCCATCCCTATATCCCTCCACCCTTCTCTGTCCCTCATTCCCTATATCCCTCCATCCCTATATCACTCCATCCCTGTATCCCTTCATCCCTATATCCCTCCATCCCTGTATCCCTCCATCCCTCTATCCCCCCATCCCTTATCCCTCCATCCCTGTATCCTTCCATCCCTGTATCCCCCCATCCCTTATCCCTCCATCCCTTATCCCTCCATCCCTGTATCCCTCCATCCCTCTCCATTCCATCCCTGTATCCCTCCATCTCTGTATCCCTCCATCCCTATATCCCTCCATACCTGTATCTCTCCATCCCTATATCCCCCCTGTATCCCTCCATCCCTGTATCCCTGTATCCCTCCATCCTCTATCCTTTCACCCCCTCATCCCCCCATGTCCCTCTACCCCAGGAGCTCCACGACCTGTTTTACCTCTAAAAACTCAGGAATTGCTCAACACAATCCCAGGATGACGTTGAGACACTCCCGGAGGTGCCAGAGGCTTAATCCATACTAATCCTACCCCTGGCACAGACTCCTGGAAAATCCCTGCCGTGCCCATCTCCCCCTCCTCTCCCAACCCAACCCTTCAAAAGGGCCAATTCCCATCCCTCCTCATTCCCTGAATCCCTGCTCGTGGCTGCTGTCTGGAATTCCTCGGGATGCTGAAGTTCTGGACCATCCTCCTGTTGACAGGAGCTGCTGCCCGTGAGCTCTGGGAGAGGATCCTGAATTGGGAGGGATCCAGGATGGGAAGGGGGAGGGATCAGGCTGTATCCAACCTAGGAATTGTCCTGGGAGAGATAGGATGTTGGGAATGATGTGTCTCTTCCTCCTGCAGTTCCTCTGAACGGCATAACGGCCACGATTCCCACCGACTCGGATGGTTCCATCCTCCAGGATCCAGTGACCATGCTGAGAGGTTTGGGATGCCCCAGAGATCCTGGATCATCCCCCCCAGAGATCCCTAAAACCCCTCAGAGATTCCCTAAAAACCTCCTAGAGTTCCCTCAAAACCTCCTAGAGTTCCCTCAAAACCTCCTAGAGATCCCTCAAAACCTCCTAGAGATCCCACCAAAACTCCAGAGAACCTCCCAAAAACCCCAGAGAATCCCCAAACCCCCAGGAGAACCCCCCAAAACCCAAGAGA
>NW_008657548.1:368-3568 GCF_000695815.1 Acanthisitta chloris | reverse complement strand
AAAGGGATGAGCCTGGAAAGGAACCAGCCTGGAGACAGAACCAGCCTGGAACTGGACGAGTCTGGAGACACAGCCTGGAACAGCTCTAGCTGGAGACAGGACCAGCTGTGCCTGAGACAGGACCAGCCTGCAGGAGGATCGTGGACAGAGCGGAGCTCTCACCTGCCCAACAGCTCCTCTGGGCTGTCCCACAGGTTCCTACTGCTCCACAGACTGACTCATCACCACCCATTTCCTTGAGTTCCTCAGGGTGATGTGGCACCTAAACTCACCTTTGTTCAACCCCGGAGCTCTTGGGATTGTCCCTTCACAGATGAGTGATTATTTGCTCTAGTTCTCTTTGTTTTCACCTTCAGGTGGCCACACCTGGAGCTGCCTGGAGAGGCTGCGTGCAGGTGTGATGCTGTTTGAACAGTCTGTTCTCTCCTCTGCAGAGGAGCCTCCAGGCAAGTGTGGAGGTTCCTGTTTGTCCATGGGCCGGGAGGAGTGAGCACACATCAATACCTGCTGCACCCACCCTAGTGCAGGAGAGCTGCCAGCAGGCTGAGAGGCCCCTGGGCAGCAGATTTGCCTCTGGCTGCATATTATTGGTATAGATGTTTTATGGCAAAATATTTCTTCCCTCCCCTAAAAAGCATCACAAGTGAGAAAACTGCTGGAATGGAAGTCCATGGATGACATCTGGTCAAGCGAAATGCTCATCTCCTTCCACTTTTGATTGTTTTTCCTTCTATCCCTTCAATAATCCTAGTTTTAACTTGCAGAAATATTAGCTGTGATGTTTTAGCAACCTAATTTTGTTATTGTTATTCCAATGCCCGTTTTAAGGCGTTTTGTAAAAGGGTAATTAAGCCTTTTCCTATCTTCTGCAGGATGTACTGTGAAAATGCAGCTCTGAAGGAAGCTTTGAAGCTGAAGACAGAGGAGGCTAAAACACTCAGAGCTGAAAATGCAGGTAAGCCACCAGCACATACTCCTGTTCCTACACCATTTCTCAGGGATGATACAGGATTTGGCTGTGGAAGAGCTTCTTATGAAGATAAGTCTGTTTTGACTGGAGCTGATGACAGAGTCAGAGGATGGGTCAGGCTGGAAGGGACCACAGTGGGTCACTGGTCCCACCTCCCTGCTCAGGCAGGGCCCGCCCAGAGAACATGGCTCAGAGTTGGGTCCACATGGGTCTGGAATATCTCCAGTGAGGAGAATCCATGACCTCTCTGGGCAACCTGTTCAGTGCTCAGTGACTGCACAAGAAAGAAATTCTTCCTCGGGTTCAGGTGGAACTTCGTGGGCAGCAGTTTCTGCTGTTCCCTCTTGTTTTATTAGTTTCCCCCACGGAGCAGAGTCTCATCATCCTCTTGGCAGCTCCTGTGCATGGACTGGAATCCATTAATGAGGTCCCTCTCAGTTGTCTCTTCTCAAGGCTGAATAGCCCCAACTCCCTCAGCCTTTCCTTGTCCCTGAGGTGCTCCAGTCCCTTCAGCATCTTCCTTGCCCTCCCCCTGCTTTGCTTCAGGAGCTCCATGTCCCTCTGGCACTGAGGAGCCCAGAACTGGACACAGCACTCCAGATGTGCCTCCCCAGGGCTGAGGGTCAAGATCACCTCCCTGACCTGCAGCAATGCTCTTCCTGATGCGTCCCAGGATCCCATTGGCCTTCTTGGTCCCCAGGACACACTGCAGGGCAGGGACAGCCTGTTGCCCATCAGGACCCCCAGGTCCTTCCCCACAGAGCTGCTCTCCAGCAGCCAACCTGTTCTTGGGGTTGTTCCTCCCCAGGGGCAGGATCTGCACTTTGCCTTGCTGAATTTCATTTTGTTCTGCTCCATCTCTGCAACCTGTCAAGGTCCCTCTGAAGGGCAGCACAGCCCTCTGAGCTATCACCAGCTCCTCCAGTGTTGTATCATCAGGAGCTTGCTCAGGAGGCATCGACCCCTCAGCCAAGCCATGGATGAAGACATTAAACCATACTGGGCCTAGTACGGACACCTGGGGGACACCATGGTGACATCCTCCAACTAGACTCTGTCACAGTGGTGTTGGTTGATATGCAGAAGGTCTTTAAACTGGAAAGGAGGCAACAGTAGTTGCTGAGTCAGAGGGCCCAGATCCCTTTGCCTTCAAAAGGCTTTAAAATAGCTGAATTATCTCACTGTTTCCCTGATGTTGTGTTGGTCTAGAAGAGCAGCTGCTTCAGCAGCAGGTGTCCAAAGAGATGAGCACTCAGTCCAGAGGCAGAGCAGCACATGCAGTGATGTCTCTGCCATGTGTGTCATTCCTTCTGGGAACGCACAGCAGGAAAGACAACTTGGAGGATGAGTTTCTACATCTCCACAGGCTCAGTGTTCCCAAGCTGATGCTCCATTTGGGTGTAGGTAAACCTGGGGATGAAGACATCAGAGCAGTGGAGCTGTCTAACCTCTCTCTTTGGTTCGTCTCACAGCCCTGAACCAGCAGTGCTTGGAACTGCTAGCAATGCTTGACGCGAAGCAGCAGAAGGTGGTTCAGGAGAATGTGTCCTTGAGTACAAGTGGCATCACTGATTTTACAGGCCTTGAGGTAACTGTGACTTGGGTGCTTGGAATTCCAAGTGGAGGGCTCAGAGATAAGTTTGTATTCAAATACATAGAGAAAATTAACTACTCACTACATATCTCATTGTTGGACCCATTTTTTAGCTACTTAAATATGACTTTTTTCATGCCTGTTGATGGGTTTTCTTCTCTGTGGTCTACCTGGCAAAGTAGGAGCAGCCATGAGGAGCATCAAGCTGTTTTTCACATCCCATGATGCTTATTGTTCTCCCTAACACCTAAACTCTAATTCCTTGTGCTCATCCTCGAGAGGTCTGCAGGGAGCAGCACACCCAAACAGTCAGGTGTGGCCTGAAAAACACATCCTCACCCTGTGAGCCAAACCCAGTCACCTCCAAATCTCTCTTGCATTGCTTCCCCTGGCTAAGGCTCTCCCTCTGTGGTTCCAGGGTGGGTTTTGAGCATGTCCTTGACACCTCAAGATGTTTTTCTGCTGGTCCTTAGCATCTCATGATGTTTTTTTCCTGGTCTTTAGCATTTCAGGGGTTGTTTTTTTTTGCTGGTCATTAGCAGCTCGGGGTCATTTTTTACTGGTCCTTAGCCCCTCAGGGCGTTTTCTGCAGGCCTTTAACCTCTGAGAGGTTAAAGGGTTTGCTGCCCTCTGAGT
>NW_008657548.1:0-225 GCF_000695815.1 Acanthisitta chloris | reverse complement strand
CAGGCCGTTAACCTCTGAGAGGTTAAAGGGTTTGCTGCCCTCTGAGTGAGTTTTTTTCCAGACCCTTAGCCCCCAGGGAGGTTTTTCATACCCTGAGCCCCCCGGGAGGTGTTTTCACTGCCCTCTGAACACAGTGAGCTTTTTGCAGAACCTGAGCCTCCAGGGAGGTTTTACAGACTGAGCCCCCCGGGAGGTGTCTCGGCTGCCCTCGGAGCGCCGCCCGGA
>NW_008657547.1:0-1304 GCF_000695815.1 Acanthisitta chloris | reverse complement strand
ACTGAGATCCATCCTGGGACACTGAGACCTCCAGGGAAGGAGATCTCACCCCTCCCTGTGCCCACCCAGCTCCAGGGAAGGAGATTCATCCCCACCCCAAGGCCCTCCAGGAGCTGTGGGTGCCCCAGGGGTTGGTGTCCCCCTTGGGGAGTGACCCCTGGGGGTGATTTCTCCTTCCCAACTCACCACGGGCACGAGTTGTCTCCTCCTCTCCCTCCACACCTGCACAGAGCCAAGAGGAGATGGAGCTCAGGGTGGTGGACACACTCTGGAGCTGCCCAGGATCAAACTCATAACCAGCTCCCTCCCAGAGCTTCAGGAGGAGAACAAACCCCCCCAAAAAACCCCAAAAACACACCCCTGGGGGTGCTCACCCGGTGGGCAGTGCCTGGAGAAGTCCTCACAGCAGCTGTGGTTGCTCTCACACTCCACGTGGCAGTGACACTCGTCCTCCTCCCTGTAGGGCTCCCCACAACGGCCCTGGCAGGAGTCAGGGGCTGTGTACAGGTCTGGGGGGAACAGGAACACCAAGGTGAACCTCAGGAGGAGCTGAGAACTTTGGCCCAGCCAGGATATCACCTGGAGCATCATTTCTCCACCCACAGTTCCACCTGGGAGAACCTCAGGGCTGAGTTCCTGTCCTGGAGCCATCAGGGTCTTTGGTAGGTGACATAGAGGCATAACCAAGGTTGGAGGAAAGTTCTAAGAACATCAAGTCCAACTCTTAACCTGTCACTGATGTGACACCAAACCCTAATGCCTCGTGGTCTCTCCTGGGATAGACCCAGAGCAGCTTCCAACTGGGCTGGAGAACCTCAGGCAG
Organism: Acanthisitta chloris; assembly: GCF_000695815.1. Taxonomy (NCBI): domain Eukaryota; kingdom Metazoa; phylum Chordata; class Aves; order Passeriformes; family Acanthisittidae; genus Acanthisitta; species Acanthisitta chloris. The sequence goes on along the minus strand of NW_008657547.1, from coordinate 481 downwards.
AGTCTCCAACCTCCAATCTCTGCCTTGGGAGCTCCTTGTGCCTGTTGAGTTGTCTCTTCTGGACCTTCCCATCCTACTCCATCCTCAGGACACACAGGATCATGGAATCAGAAGATCATCAAGGTTGGAGATCTTTAAGATCATCAAGTCCAACCCACAACCTGTCCCTGCTGTGACCCCAAACTCTAATTCCTCATGGTCTCTCCTGGGACAGACCCAGAGCAATTTCCAGTTGGGCTGGAGAACCTCAGGCAGAGCCTCCAACCTCCAATCTCTGCCTTGGGAGCTCCTTGTGCCTGTTGAGTTGTCTCTTCTGCACCTTCCCATCCTGCCCCATCCATGGGAAGCACAGGGACACGGAATCAGAGGTTGGGAGACCTCCAAGACCATCAAGTCCAATCCTTAACCTGTCACTGCTGTAACCCCCAAATCAGATCTTTCAGTGCCACCTCAGACACCTCCATGGATGGCGATCCATCAC
>NW_008657546.1:25900-29598 GCF_000695815.1 Acanthisitta chloris | reverse complement strand
GCCCCCCGCGCTCGGCCGGGGGAGGCTCCGGGCGGGAAGGCATCTGCTGCCGGTGCCGCCGGACGCGGTGCGGGAGCTGCGGCAGTCACAGAGGCCTTTAGCTGCCGCCACTCTCGTCATCTCTGCTCACTCGAGACCCTGTTGGCTTCTGGGGGGTTTGTTTCCTTTTGCTGTGCTAAGTGCATCTGCAGACAGAGGAAGCTTGTGTATACATATTGTATATACACGTGTAGATACGCATGAAGGAGAAATATCTATATCTGTAGAGAGATGTGTACGTGGCCCTGATTTTCTGCTGGTGCCTGAGAACATGCCTCCTTTCCTGTTTTTGAGCTGAAACCTCAGCTGAAGATAACGAAGGGACCAACAATCGTGTTCCTTGTCAGGATGGTGCTGTGAACTGTCACGAGGGGTTTTGTGCCTGCCGACCCTCTGTATGTTTGTATTACTGCAGCTTTGCTTGCCTGGAGGAGTAGCACTGGTTACTACATGGTAGAACACTTGTGGAATTGTGGGTGAATTACATCCCCTGGAGGGTTTCATGATGGTCCCTTCTTGTTTAATGGCTAAGAGGATTATATCCTGCACTTTAGGCTTGTTCTGAGTTGCAGCAGTACTGAGCCTTGGATGAGAAGACCAGGCTTGGCTAAGTTTGATTGTGTGGGAAACCTTGTGACATTCTTCTTGGGATATTCCTGCTTCCACTGCTATGAGCACCAGCCAAGTGCAGAGAAGTGTATGGTTAGGGTCATGGATGATTTCCTAGAAGCACATGAACCCTGTCTGTGTTAAGATGCTACAGGGTAGAAGCTGGTGTTGGGTCTAAGTTGGTTGTCCCAGGGCATCTGAATAGTCAGTGAAGAGAACAATTACTGCCAGTGAGTCATTTTTCCTTCCTGTTCTCAGAGAAGGTTTGGTATCAGCTGGAATTTCAACTGTCTTGGAACTGTGGTACTGTTGTGTCTAGTTCTAAAAATCAATCCGAAGATAAGGAATGGTGTTTCTAAAGTAATAAACATAATTCCAAAATGAAATCCTAAACTATTTTCATGACATTATTTTTAATGACACTAAATTTTTCCTGCTCTGCCTATAGGTTGTGCATCATGAGGAAGCTTCCTTCTGTTCTGGCTAGGATGCTCACTGCTGGGGCCAGTGGCTCCCCAGTGCTTCCTGACATGGCTGAAGGTAAAGTAATTGACTGTACTCCAGAAGATTTAACAATGTTTCTGAGGAGTTTATCCTTTCAGGTGCTGTCCCTTCATGTATTAATATGGTTTGGATAATGGACATGCCCTTGACTGTTAGCTCCTGGTATAGGTGTTTAGGAAGCAGCAGAAAATCACTGTGTGTTTGGAGGTTGACAGCAACAGGTTTGCACAGGCACTAAAGCTACAGATTTAGAAACTCATCTGGTTCTTCAGTCTTGTGGTTCTTCTCTGGCTGGAGAACTGTCCAAGTTGGCTCTCGAGTGAAAGTCTGTGTAGTACAGACAGATACAACGTGACTGGAGAGAATGGGCAGGAAATGGAACTGAGTGGAAATAATGTCTCACAGAACTTCTAATGTGTCAGTACTGTTAATTTCGTAAACTTAGAGAAATCTCTTAATCAGATCAGCAGCATTGCCTCGTGAAATTGCTTTTGTCAATAGAACTTTGTGTTGAAAGATTGTTTCAATGTTCTCATAGTAATAAACCATAATGTTCCTGTTTCAGCAGCTTTTAAAAAAGTCTTCTTGCATTCTAATCCCTTGTACTATGAAAAGGGCAGGAGGAAAAAGGCTGGAGCCAGGTACAAGTAATTCCTTCATGGAGTTCTGCTTGTTTTTGAGATCTTTTCCCTTTTGTTCTCTAAATAGTAGCCACAGGTTATCCAGTGAAAGAGGAAATTAGGGTATTCATTGTTAGAGAACTTATTTTCATTGCTGTTAGTAAATGGTAGTTTCTGAGGTTAAAGGAGAGAAGCAAGGGTACAGAATATTGCATGCTTGCAAATATTGCCCCGTTCTTTATTTGGGTATTTGATGATGACACCACCTGGAAGACCAGTACAAACATGTGAAGCAGTGAGTCTATCCTGGCCTGGCCTCTGGTTTGTTTCCAAGGAGAACTGATATTTTGTGGGCTATGATAGCTGTAAACATTTAAGATTCTATTTCAAAATTGTACCATTAAATGTTAAACAAACTTTTGCTGATTGTAAACTAGTTTCCTTTAGTTTGGTACTCATGTTTTCACAAAATGTCGAATACTTATTCTTCCTAGCATTTCACATGCTTCCACCCAACTTCGGGCCCCAGCTGTGAATGCCCTCACTTCTTCCACAGTTCTCTCAAAGGCTACACAAAGCAGGACTTTGACAGTTTCCTATGACATAACTCTCATCCCACTGCCTGAAAAATGTTCCAGATGTCCTTTCCAAAGTTAATAGTGTTTGTCAGCAGTACATGGTAGCACCAAGTCTGAAAAACTGTTTGGGATTGCCGTGTAAGCAGGTACCACACAGTCACTGGACAAGGAACTGGAAGGCTGGCTTGGAAGGGAAGGACAAACTGTGAAAACACAAAGGTCCTGACTGTAAATCAGGCAAGGACAGGTTGCCTACAGTTACTAAAATTAAGGAAGATGTGCCTAAATGGAACTGAGGCAGGTGGAATAATCAGGTAACTCCTTACTAGATGTAAATTGAATTGTTTCTCTTGATTGTTAATCTAACCTGTGTTTTCTACTCCACAGGACATTCACCTATTCATGTGAATAATGGTGTGTTGTGGTAATCTGTACATATTAAAATATTTGCTGTAACACTAAACTTACTCAGCTACTGTTTTTCCTTACCTTAGCATTCATGAAAAATGAAATGCTATTATTCTTCTCTGTCGACTTCTTTGCCTTTGGTGAATGGCTCTGATCTTACTTGTGTCAGTATTGTTGCACTAGATGTCTGTCAGCACACTGTGTTTGTGGTGCTGTGCTGGATAACATGTTTCTAAGAGGTTTGTGGGATACAAAATCACAGCATCACTGCTGCGGTACTTTGCTTCATTTGAGACATTTGAGCCTACCTCATTCACCTAAGTCCAGACCAAGGTCTGTACCAAAACTGGTGGTGAAACACAGCGTAGTGATCTGCCTGAACCCAGATACAGCCTGGGGAGGCACCAGCACAAGGGGCATGGATCTCACTGGCAGAGATGAATGTAGTGATCTGGTCCTGCTGCCCTTGTGTCCTTTGTCACAGCACAGGCAAATAAACTCTGACCCTGCTGCTCTGGCACTAACGATCCTCTGATCACAGTTTAGGAGATACTGTGAATTATGCAGTATGAAAATGATGGATAAACCCCATTTGCTATAACTCTTTTGTACATATTTGCCAAATAAGAAAAGAGAAATAGTTTACGGATTTTGGTGCTTAATTACTTATTAAATTGCTGTTGTAAGGTAACTAATATCTAGAAGAGCAATACAGTCTTCCCAGGGAGGAAAAAACCTACACAAATAGAAAAACTATGTACTTACAAGCCATAAAATGGGCTAGATTTAGTTTAGAAACACTTTCACACTTTGTCCCTTTTATTGCTAAGATAAAAAGTATGTGATCTCAGCCTGGCAAATGTTTGTTTGTATGCCTGAAATTGAAATCAGAAGTATTAAATGGGTCTAACAGTTTCTATACATGTTTGCAGGTTTGGCC
>NW_008657546.1:0-25874 GCF_000695815.1 Acanthisitta chloris | reverse complement strand
TAGAGTTGAAAAGGAAGATGAACTTAGTTAAAATAAAGAAAGAGTGCTATGTATTTCCCCTCCATCCCAGCACAGTCTGCACACTGCTGAAAAATTGAGGTTTTCTGTTCTAGAAGCTGTAACAGTGTTTCTGCTAACACTGTGTTGATCAAATGCATGCTATGGCAGCTTCACAGGTGGAGTGTGAGTAACAGGAAAGTAGTACCTATTTTGTAAACAAGCCTGCTGCTTTCTAAGAAAACAATCAGACCTTCCCCCCTTCCAAAAAATCAACTCTTAAGATTTTCAATCAGTTTCTTTCATTGGATTTTTTTTTTCCATAGAATTAGTAGTGGAAGTCTTCTAATTTCAGAACATGATTTTAGCCTAATTTCATAAAGAAATGAGGCTAAAGCAGTCTATTCTATTTTGTCTTTGCCTATCTTCTTGCCCCCCCTGCTTCCAGAACCTTTTGTTGCTTGATATGAACTGAAACAGATGCACACCAATCTGAAAGAGAATTGTGTTTCCACAAACTTTGTGAAAATTGGCTCCCAAATCAGAGGTTTGTTAGGGTGCCAGAGCCAGTGCTGGGGTCAGCCACAGGCCATGGTGTTTGCTGGCAGCTGGAGAGTGACTGGGATGCATCCATGTGCTGGCTGGCAGTCAGTCCCTTGCCTGCCTCTGGCTCAGGCTGGTGCTTGTCTAGCAGGCAGAGCAGAAACAGGCTGGGAGTGCAGGGACAAGAAAGGGAGCTTAGGGGTATTGCAGTGGTGGTGGTGTGGGGGGACTTGGGCAGAAGTGACTGTGAGGGCAGTAGAGGGGAGAGCTGAATGGATCTGACTGAGAGAGGCGAATGTGATTTAAGTCCCAGGAAATCAGGCTAAGCTCGCTCCAGGGTTCACAGGACAGCTTGCTGATCACTGTGAATACTCTGACAGGGCACTTCGCTTGTAAAATGCCAATCATGATAAAAGGATCAGCTTGTGTCTCACCATCAGTCCTCTTTCTATTTCACCATGAAATTTTGGATATTTTTTGGTAGCCCTTCCTTGCTGTGTCCCTGTTTGGTCCTAATATTTGAATGTCCCTGTAAAAAGTCTGTATATAAGCAAAGAATCCCTCTATACAATTCTCAGCTTCTGTTCTGAGTTTGGGAATTGTTGCTGCTTGTTTTCAGGTGTTTCCAAATAGCTTACATTCACCTGCCTGTCAGCAGTTTGATAGATTTGATGGGACCTTAGCACACTTAATAACCTCACCTGAGGAAAGAGTAGAGAAGCTGCTTATGCAGATTATTCTTGCAATGTAGGTAAAACTTGTGCAGAACTTGTATGAACTCTGATGGTGCCAACAGGACTGGAATCAATTTTATAGGCCTGTCTTCAGTGCCTGGACACTGTATTCTTTGAGACTGCTAAAATGTGGGCTGTGAAACCCTGCTGGCAAGAGCCAGTCTGCTGATTTTACCTGCCTTCGTGGGTGGGATTATTTAATGGGTATTCTCCTCATTCCCTGTCTCCCAGCTGCTCTGTTCCCTTTCATGTTCTTTTATGACTTTCTGATTTGTGTTATCTCCACAGTTTGTGTTTAGGCTGCAATGATTTCACATCAAAATTCCTTAATCTGATCTCGAGCCACTCTCAGCTGTTAATTAGCACTGGAGGTGGCTGCATTAACAAACACTCTTTGTTGGCTATATGCAATAAGCTACAGCATCATGTTACTCAACCTGTTACTGTGATAAGCCTACTAATAGCTTCAGTGAATTTGGCCAAACTTTTGTTTCTGGGCTTCTATTTGCATGAGTTTGCTTAATTTTCCTGTTCTGGGATGAGGATTGTGCCTTTTAACACTAGGCAACCTCATGTTCATCACATGCAGAACTAAGCTTGATTTGCCTTGATTTTGTTTTTTTCCAGTGCGGAGCAAATTGAGAGATATAGTGGGAGCATCTACTAACTGGAGGTACAGTGTGCGTTAAATGTATTTTACTTTATTTGTGAAACCAAGATAGAGCCCCAGGCTTATGGTAGTAGAAATTAACAATGTAGCTTGCTGACTGGAGAAGGAAAACATCCAGCTAAAAAGTAATTGAAACAAGGCTTCTGAGTTGTTACTTTGTGGATCACACACTTCTCTGACATATCTCTGGCACCTTTAGCACCAAAGAAACAAAATATATGATCTTGATGCTTGCAAGATTATCCCATTAGCTTTAAATCCAGTGGGAGTTTAGGAGCTGTAGAGTCTGTTGGCAATGTTAGGTTGCTGTTAGCTCTTGAGTTATCTCGTGATGGATTGGCCACATGGTGGATTTATCCTGCCCTGGATTTAGAGGCAGCTGAGCTGGTTCCCTGTGAAGCAGGCTGCATTTGGAAAACTGTCAGCTCAGGATGGGGGTCTCCTTAGTCAGGAGCTTCTTGGGCATTTCCTGTGTCTGCTCTAACTTAATTGTTCGTTAATTTACATATAGTTTAAATAATCAATGTTTTGGCTTTATTCAGGTTACCTTCCTGCCTCTCCATTACATTGAATAAACCAGAGTTGCCTGTAATCCTGTACTGTTGTAGTTCTGAAAAGGGCAGTGTAGCAGTCTGGGGGAATTACATACTGCAGTTTGGTTGGTCCTATGTGGATTGTTAATTTTATTATGGCTGTATTTGCTGAGCTCTTTCACACTTTGTGCACTGGTAGGGAAATGAAGAGAGGCTTGCCTGGGTGGAGTGTCTGATGTGCCCAGGCCCTCTGAATGGTTTTTCTAAGCAGGCATGCTAAAGAAAATGCCTGAATCTGACACAGTCTCACTGAGATCTCAGCAATGCAGCGTGCACAGCTGGAGGAATGGCAGAAGTTTGTTTGCTTAGTGCTCACTTGCCCTGTGAAACGAATCCGTAGGTTTGCATACTCCTTGACATTACACCAGAACTGTTCCATGTTTGCTCCTTAGGTTTTTAATAGTTTGTTATTGATTCTAGGTATGTTACAAAATACTTGCTTTATTCAGTCAGGTTGCTCTTTAAAGGCAAGGGAACTTTGGTGGAACAGGTAAGAGAGTGTTGGACAAGACCCTTATATCTCATAGATACCTGTGCAAGGAACCAGCTGTGTAGATTGGAAAGAAGTGACAGTAAGTTGGCCTTTAGTCCATTGTGAGAGTTGCAGCCCCTCTGTCTTGAAAGGAAAAGCAGCTCTGAAAAGGTTGTACTCCCTTTTCTGTACTGTTTCCTTCAATTACTTTCCTGTATAGCCTTAAGATGTCTGGGTAGGAAGACAGAGAGAGAGAAATAAATTATAGTTTTCCCTGTTTTCTAGCTTGCTGATCAAATGTACACTGTATGAACTGATGCTTAAAGGGGAAACTTGCCTGTGGATGTTAGCAAGTGTTACAGCTGATTAGTTCTCTGGTTGTTAATACTAGCCAACACTATACATCTGCTTTGCTTCCTGGGAGAGATTGTAAGCAGATGGTCAGTCCTTTAAAACTTACACTGTGGGAAAAGTTGTTATACTGCAGCTATGGAAGACATGAATATGCACAAAAACTTCTAGGTTAAATTATGTCTGATTTGTTCTTTTCAAGGGGAACCATTTTGGTAGCATTCAGAATTAGCTGTATTTTGTTCCTCTCTTTAGTGTGAAATATGTGCTTGCCACTTGTACACAAAACTATTCCACTGTTTTCTGTACTAGTCTTGCTTAGCATCTCTCAATTCACTTTTCAAGGCACACTGACTGTGTCTTGCTGTTTTTACTACATTTTGGTTTTCATTTTGATGATCATCCATGTGACATCTTTTAGCTAAGGTTGCAGTTCTGTTGTCATACTCCAGACAAAATGTTTTCTTTTCTTTGCAGGGATCATGTGCAAGCAATGCAAGAAAGAAAAGCTCTTCATACTCTACTGGCAAAATGTCAGGAAGATCTCCCTCCTAGGAGAATGAAGGATAGCTACTTGGAAGTTATTCTACCTCTAGGAAGTCAGCCTGAAATAAGAGAAAAGTATCTGAATGTACACAACAGTGTAAGGTAACAAAGCAACCATGTTACACATACAGGAAAGTGTTAACTTTCTTTTGCTATGTATGTAGGAATTTAATAATCAAAACCCTTATCTTACAGGTTTGGAAGGATACTTGAAGATCTTGACAGTTTAGGAGGTATGTGTCTATGCCCCTGTAAAGAATGCACAAAGTGAGCTTGAGTACTGTTGAGCACTGTTTGGTGTGATACAGTATGAGCTCAGGGAGGGAATCACATAATTGCACCATCTTGAAGGGGAAGGGAAACAAGAAGACACTGATGCTGGAGGAGAAGGAAGGATGATAAAGAACAGACAGAAGCAAAAATTGCTCAGCTTCAGCTTCTTGCCTCGGTCAGTGTTTTAAAGAACCAGCTACATGAATAATTTACTGAAGTGATCCTAGATTATGAATCTGCATTGAGTGTTAACACAGAGGAAATTTGCAGAGTGCATATAGAAAATTAAAGCTTACAATTACTTTTTTCTTAAAAAACCCAACAAAAACCTACACAAAACCCAACAGATAATGAGGTGCAAATATTTTAATCTTCCCTTTGGGGAGAAGAGAGTATAATCTGGAAAGAACAGAATGTATCTAAAGAACAAGTGCTTATTAAGGGAAGGTTGTGAAAGGAACAGTTTTTTTCTGTTCCTTCTGACGGTCCCAATGGGCAAAATTGAGGAAGGCAGAGAAACAAGTGTATGCATGTCTACTGAGGGTAGACACAATGGTTAGATGATTTATATTTCTCTCTGGAATGTGGAAGATAACTGGCTTCAGTACCTGTCCTGTATTAGAAAAAGAGACTTCTAACTATTGGCTACCCTCCACTGTTAGATGAGATGAGCCTGTTTTCCTTTCTGTGCCTTGTTTATTTCCCCCGGAAATCTGTGAAGATCTTATTTTTATCCTGTGACAGTGCAGAATGTCTTTGCCTTGTTTGTAGTGGTACTGGGCTCTAGTCAGTTCCACTGGGGATGTATTGTTTTGGGTTAATCACGATTCTGTCCCAGTCACACAATATTCAGGATATTGATGTAATCAGTTGATAGGCATAACAGGTTTTAGAATTGTGCTTCACTGATTTTAGGGAAAAAAAATCTTAGGTTAATTGGAAGGACAGACATCTTCCTTCTCTCTTACCTCGTTAAGTACCACAGATACTTTTGATTATGAAAATCTGTTTTGAGTGAAAAATCACATGAGCTCTAGAAAAAAACATATCTTTGCAGCCTTGAATTACTCCCAGGAGTCTGTTTACTTGGATGTGTTCTATGAACAAAACTAATGAATTTAAATAGTGATTTGGGTAGTAGTAATTGCAGCATGATAAATACCTCTGACTACGGTTTCATGCCTGTAAGGCACAGTTTATTTAATCTCCACCTCTTTAAAGGAATCAGTATTTGAAAAGTCCTCAGATAGCATGTGACCTTGGACAACCTGCATGAAATCAAAACAGAAGATAGGAGGGATCTGAGACAGTGGGCTGCAGGGGTAGAGGGAAGAGATTATGCAGGATTGGAAGTAGAATGATGAGTTGATTTAAAGGGCTTAACTAAATTTCTCTTTGTAGTAAGTAGATACACATAAAATGGAGACAGCTGCTGCATTGCTGTTTTCTTTGTAGCAATCCCATGTGTTACATACATGAAAATAAGGCAGTTGTGCTCTCTTACAGTAGGATAGTTTGTCTTTTACAGGTACTTCTTACACCTTGCAAATATCTGCTCCACATATGTTTTTGTTAAAGAACTGACTCCATTTTTGATCTCTTCACAGTTCTTATTTGCTACACTCACACCAAGCAGGAAATGCAGCCAAGGTCTCCCTTATCTATAGTTACAGCTCTGGTGGATAAAATCAGTAAGTGGCAGTTTTGTCAGTGGAGATGTTTTCACCTGTTTGTCTTACCTATTCAGCAGCTACTGCCTTCCCGTGGTTGTTGCTGGGGATACCTTCTTCACTCACCTGTTTAGTTCACTTCATCTTATTTTGGCTTTGAACTCTTGAGTATTGTGGATTTTGTTGAAGGGAGGAGGAAAGAGTTTTGTAGATGCTTTCAGCATTTCATATGTTACTTCCCTTCAAAATACAACTTTCACACTTCACTTCTGTGTTTAGTTTTATTTTCGCATTTGAGTTTCTTAGCTTCATTATCGAACGGTGTTTGTTCTGGTGGAGTCGAACCTTGCTTGTGTTTTGCTCAACACCTCTGTGGGTCTGCTGTGCACTTGTGTGCCTAATTCCTACTGTTGTTCTGGCTTTGGAAGTCTGGAAAGGCAGAAATCACAGACTAGCAGTGTTGCCCTTTGCAACAACCATCTTTTCTGGGTTGTCTTTGCATGTGTTGCCACTTTCAGAACACATAAAGGTCTTAGAGGATGTGGCCTTTCTAGTATTAGATGTGAGTGATTTGTCTCCAGTAACCCTTAATGTTTGTCTTGTAGATTTGTGCAAGAAGATTATACATCCAGACTGTGACATCAAATTCACAGGCAATGTTTCTTGGGTTGGGAAGACCTCAATGGAAGTGAAGATGCACATGCTGCAGGTTAGTTTCCGTGACTTCTCTCCATATTATGATAGGCATGAGGTGCTTCAGGGGAAATTCTCAATGATGACATCAGCAGTTGAAATGGTATTTTCTAGAATAACTTTTATAAGGGCTTGAAACAGCCCCAGTGTTTTGAAGACCAAGACAACTTCCAGTAGTCTAGGTGCAGCAAGGCACTTTTGTTGCTACTCTGTCTTTCAAGACAGGCGTTTTTCTTAACCAGCATTTTATATTTAAAGTGAACCACAGTACTCCTGCAGAAAAAATAGGTGGCTGTTCTGCATGAATTGCTGCCTGTATTGATTTCCTTCCCTTCCAGCTGAAAGTAGTTAATAAACATTCCCTGCTAAATTACATTGCAGAATTCCTGAACCCAAAGTTTTAGTTCGTGTTAATTCCTTATCTTTGACCTATTGTGAGAGGTGTTGGAAGGGATGACAGAATGTGAAATAAGCAAAATTCACAGTGTGATCACAGAGTTGATGTCAACTAAATAGCTTGCTAAGCACATATACAATTCTAGAGTTTAATGATATTATTTTCCTGCCTCTCTTAGCTTCATGATGGTGATTACAGCCCTGTGTTAGATGCAACCTTTGTCATGGTGGCTCGGGATCCGGAGAATAAACGGTAATTTGTGGGACAGGAAAATAGTTTTCAGACTCCTGCTGGGCTGAAAATGGCAAACATGGCAGCTTGTGCTGTATATGTAGAAGCTATATAGTGTAGGTGATAAATAAATCACACAGTTGATGTTTTCTGCTGGCAAGTGTTAACTCCCCTGTGACAAGCTTCAGAGCATTGATTTTGGCAGTCAGCTGATACCAGGAATTGCTGGTGGTCTTGGGATCTGACTCCTTTCTTGGACAGATTTTCCCTGTGTTTGAGTGACTGGCCTGAGTGAACACAGAAGTGAATGAGTCTGCCAGAAACCCACCTGCATTCTAGTGGTTGTTAGAATTAAAGATTGAGTTGTAGTGGTTAAATAATCTTTTGGTGAACAATACCATTAATTCCCTAATTAGGCACTTGATAGGTGTCATCACAATAATCCAGGCTTAAACTTGCTTGTGTAACTAACATGGAATTGATTAGTATTCCCACAGATCTTAAAAAACCCTGAAACACTAACTCTGTTATTTTTCTGGTTTTACTTTCTCTGCAATTCCATAGTCATTAACTAACAGGCTGCTCAGTTTCAGTTCTGGCTTTTGACTCCAGCATCAGAACAATTGATTGTATTTCATACCTCTTTCCTGTATAGCCTGCCAAAGTAATAAAAGTTTTTCTAACTAGTTTAAATAATTGCTTGTATTTAATGAAGAAGGTTGTGTTTAGTGAAGAGGTTTTACTTGATGTAATTATGTAGCCCTCATAACATTAGAAGTAGTTTCTAGGTTGGTTTCCCTCGGATTCTTTTTTTAGAACCCATGAACACACTATAATTAAGAAAACCACTTATATTTATGGTTCCCATTTTAAGGACCAGTTTTGCAAAATAATTAGATCAAATCTAATGTAATTATACACTAGCACATTGACTAAGGACAAGCCTACATGGACTTGTGCAGATAGATGCAAACTTCAGTGGCTGTTGTACAGACTAGCTGGCCACAAGCCAGCTGTGTTTTGGCAGCGTTCTGTCCGTACAAGGAGGATATTTATGAGAGAGAGAGAGGTACAGGGTACAGGTTGGCTGTAGTGCCTTTTGGACCATAGCAAACTTGCATCTCAGCAGCCTGAGCCCTGGACATGAGAGCTGATGTAGATGTGTCCTGAGCTGGGGAGAGGGGAAAAAAGCTCAGTGGTGGTGAAGGAGCTGCTTTGTCACCAAAATCCAGAGGTTTAGCAAACCAGGAAAGAGCAGTTCGTTCTAGGAGAAAGGATTCCCCTCTGTATGCCCCTTGTCACCAGCCCCAGTAAAGGCTTGAGGTAGAGGTGAATTGTTCAGCAGATATTTGTGTGTGTGTATATGTTGTTTGGAGCATTTGTCCAAGTGTTGAAAATAGAAAAACAATAATTAGAAATTGTGGGAAAGAATGGTTCTTGAAAATAAGCATTTGCCTTTACTTGTGAAAAGAAATAATTAAATGCTATATAATTAGGTTAAATTTATTTGTGCAGTAAAATAAACATACAAGTTTGAGCTGAAGGCATGTCATAATCTCCTCTGATAAGTGGTACACGTGGTAAACAGCTTTTGGCTGTTGATAAGGCTGTCATGGGAACATGTGGGTCATAAAAACACTTGCTATGGCACTGTGCTCTTTCTATTCCAGAAGGAATGGTACCATGCAAGTTTTGGTTTAGGCTATCCTGGATCATCATGTTCTCTTTTGCTGAGTTGCTAAGCAGCTTTCTGCTAGAATAATCTTCATTATAATTTATGGGTACACTTCTAGCTTCTTATGGAACATAGGTGCATCACTTGCTCTTTCTTAATTACAGTAGGTAGTGGCTGGATCTTCATTACACTACACAGTGGTTGGATCACTTAACTGCCTCTCCAGAGTTAAATCTAATGTAATATTCTGTTGGTAGCTGCACATTATGAAGTAATGTATTTATTCATCTTGTACCATGTATGTAAGCAAAAATGGAAGGCTGTTATAATGTATTTACAGGACAAATTCTTGTAAAATTTGTAACTTAAAAAAAAAATTCTGTCCCTAGGCCAGCATTTGTTAATCCACTTGTCCCTGAGAGCCCTGAGGAGGAAGCAATCTTCAAGCAAGGGGAATGTATGTCATGATTCCTGGTAGTATGCACATCTGCCTTGGGTTCAACTTAGTAGCTGGAAGGAAGTAAACTTCAGAAGTTCTGCTACTTAGAAATGCTCCTGATTTGTTTAAAATCCGATTTGTGTGTCTGTAGTGTAAGAGAGTTTAAAACCCTGCTATCACATGCTTGGAAACTCTGGCTAAACTGACAGACAAAGGCACTCCTGGTGTGCCCTGCACATCCCGAGGTGCTCCCTCTGCTTGGGATCTGAGTGCAGCACAGGCTGATTGCCCCCATGTCGGCCTGCTGAGTGCATCACAACTTCTCACCTGTCTGGGCACCACGTTCCTTTTGGAGAGAAACTCAGAAAAGGAAAAGGAGGAGAGCAGGGGAAGGAGTGTGTAGCTCTGTCTTTTTGTGTTTTAAGCTGGAATTTTGAAGCAGAGAGTTAGGAAAACATTGAAGACTGAATAAACTGGACAGAAGATCTTCTAAGCTAAAATTTCAGTTGTTGTGGCCTATGGTAATGAGTTCTGTCAAACTTCCATTCTTGTACCATTGGCAAATCCTGAAGGTGATAGTTTGTTCTGCAGGGTTTCTTGTTAGATATGGTTTTTTTGTACTCAAGTTTTCTGTAGGAGCCGTGGGTGGATATCATAGTGTATGTATAGAAGTTCTTTGTCAGATTGTTGAGGTAACAACAATGCTTTTTTTCTGCTTTGTTTCTTCTTTGATGCAGTTAATTTTAAAAGCCAAATTTCTATTTGAATCCATGGGACCATGAAGTCATAGCTTTTAACTTACAGGGAGGAAAATTAAAAAGGAAAGACAGTTGATTCCAGGTTAAAATCTTCAGAGCCATTATTTGTTTTTGCTTTGAACTCTAATACTTTTTTTTAATATTTAGTGAACAAGCTGAAGAGGATTGATTTCAGCACTGCTTCCTTACTGAAAATGGCTCCCACTGCAGAAGAAAGAAATATTATACATGACATATTCCTTAATACATTGGACACAAGGCAAGAAGGGGAGGGGTGGAGGAGAACTGATGTCTTTGAAAAAGTAGATTGCCTTTTGGGAGGGTGCTCACAAGAGGGTAGTCTGCAACAAATTCTGTGATGCTTTATTTGCAACACAGGTACAAACTTAAATGTGGCATCTGCAGCTCCCAAGAGAGTTTTCTGTTGTTATATAGCAATAGCTGTGCCAAGATGGTAAAAGTGGCAATATAAGCAAAAAGAGCTTCTGAACAAGCTGTTAGGAATGATCTTGAGGAAAAAAGGTTAATAGTGTTTAACCAAATAAGGGAATGGAATGGTTTTGCAGCCATGTGACTTGCACAATCTAAGAATTTTGTGCCATGATATCTAGACTAAAAACCCATGAGGGCAGGAACTGGCCATAATTTGACCAGGTATCCTTGCAGTGTGTTTTAAACATAATACCTGACAATGTTATTTGGTGGAGACTGTTGTTGGCATGCTTCTCTTTTACGTGAGATTGGTGTGAAGTTGTCTGGTGTGAGTGGTGATAGAACAGTGCCTAATGACATTTAGTGCAATGTTGTATTTGTGAGAATATATGATTTCTTTAACTTATTAACACTATACAATTGTTATTTTCAAAGGAGTTTACCAGAGTGAGACATGCTTTTCCTTAAAATTAGCAGGTGTATTTTGTGCACATTCTGTCTGGATTTGAAAGCCTCAAACTGTCTGCATGTTTGGTATTGAATTACTCTGTTAGATCATTGTGTGCTTTTAATTCATATTATGACTTAAAAAACAGAGCAAGGCTTTTCTGACAAAGTATGTGCTTTGTGCTTGTAATTCATCTTTTCTTTCCTGTACCTTTCTTGAGCTTCTTCAGTCACATAAGCTGGAGCATTGGCAGAAGTTTTTGAAAGATCCAGAGTGTAGGTTTATTGCAGTAGCAAATCACAATGCCACTTTAGATAAGGCTTCAAGGTCAGTTGGAACAGCATTTAGTGATACCAGTTCTGTTTTGGGGTTTTATTTTTGTGTTCTATTATATTTTTGCAGTTTGTTTTAGTGTGTGTGCCTGCATTTGCTATTCATGCATTTTTGACTTGCTGAATTCTGCTAATTCTGTGGGCTATAAAGTTTATTGTCTCTTCCAAAGGACAGTAAGTTTCCGGAGTCGTAAATTACCACCTAATTCAGTGTGGATGGAAGATACAAAGCTAAAAGGTTTACAGATTTGCCATCCTCAGGTATTTTGAAAAAATATTACTGAATTACAGAAAGTTACTTATGAAGTAACTTCAAGAGGGACTTCTTACAAGTGCATGCGGTGATAGAACAAGGGGAAAGGGCTTTAAACTGAAAGAGAGCAGGTTTAGATTAGATGTGAGGAAAAAATTCTTTACTGTGAGGGTGGTTAGACACTGGCACAGGTTGCCCAGGGAAGCTGTGGATGCCCCATCCCTGGAAGGGTTCAAGGCCAGGGGATGGGGCTTTGAGCAACGTGGTCTAGTGGGTGGCATCCCTGCCCAGGGCAGGGAGCTTAGAACTAGGTGGTCTTGAAGGTCCCTTCCAACCCAAAGCATTCTATGACTCTTTGAATTGTCATGTGAGATTAATCTATCTATAAATTTGTTTTGCTTCTGCAATCCATGCAATGTATTTAGATCTCAATTTTGTTTGCCATTTTTTATTATCTGTATGGGTTACCACTGCAAAATAGAAGATGACCTTATTTCTTACCGGACTATTCATTCTGTGTAAATAAATTCCTTTGCTAATTGTTTGCAAAAAGTTTGGCCTTTGGTTGCTGACACAATTTCGACATGTTATCTTATGTTATCAAATGAGTCAGATGAGCTCCTATTAAGTAAAGTTGCCTTAGGCATTTTGATTTTGCATGTATGTTTTAGCAATGCTTTTTATACATTCAGGTCTTGGGACTTGTGTTAAATACTGGGAACTGAAGTGCAGACTTCAACAAAATGCTTTAAAAAGAATTTTGATTTTTGTTTCTACATACAGGAACGGAACATCTTCAACAGGATCTTTGGGGGTTTTCTCATGAGAAAGGCATTTGAACTGGGATGGGCAACTGCTTGCAGCTATGGGTGAGTTCTGGACCTGCAGTATTTACACAATCCAGAGCACTCTGCACATGCACATAGGTCAGGAAGCCAGGCTAATCATCCTAATAAGAATCTGAGCCGAAAAAACCTAGGTGTCTAGTGGAATCTTGCACTGTTACTGCACATCACTGTCTTACTTAGGGCATCTGTCATATTTACAAAGTGATTTGCATCTTGCTCCTTGGAGCTTGGTTTTTAAGTATTGTCAAGTTAGGAAGTATATCCATTTTCTGTTTTCTTTTATCTTACCAAGCTGTTGAGATGGACCTTTGAAGAAATGTTTTCTTTGTAACCATATAAAATAGTTATTCTATTAAATAAATATTACATCATTCCATACACAAGAGGAGTGGTTTCTGAACTTCTAGTAACTGCTGGAGCTTAGGAGGTATGACTGAAGTCATCACCCAGCGAAGATCTATGTGTAAGTTTAATGGAGTAGCCAGATATATAGTGACAGCCTGATATAAAGTGAAGTGGTTTATGCCAGTGCTTGGAACACTGAGGCCTGAGCAATGATGGCTTGGAGATTGTCTAGCATGTACAAGTCATAAGATACAACAATGATGCAATAATGTGTCCTTAGAGAGTGTGTACTTTTATTGGGGTGAGCGATTTCCTCCAGTTATTTTTGTCTTGGGTGATGACATAATTCTTTACCACTTCCTGTGGCCTCTGTTTAAGGAAGAGATTTATTCTCTAGTAACCCTTCTTTAAAATGTTGACGATGAAATATTTTAAATTTCTCCAAATATCCTTTTTATTCTTTAGAAGAAATTTCTCTTTTGCTTTCTCAGTGGTTCCAGACCCTTCATTGTATCCGTTGATGATATCATGTTTCAGAAGCCAGTTGAGGTTGGATCCTTATTACTGCTTTCTGGACAGGTACGAGTTGATTTCTTTTTGAGAAGGAACAAACCTTATTTTTGCTGTCATCACTGTTAGTCACTGATAATGAACAGTGTAACATTAGAGTGTGTGACTAACGGTGTAATGAAGTCTGTTACAGTTTTCAGCGCTGGTGATAAATTACAAGCTGTAACTCTTGTCTTAACTGTGTAGGTCTGTTACACAGAAAAGAACTACATCCAGATTCGAGTACACAGCGAGGTTTACGATGCAGATACCAGGGAGCACCATACTACCAATATCTTCCACTTTACATTTATATCAGAAAATGAGGTCCCAAGCGTAGTGCCTAAAACATATGGAGGTAAGTATGCAATTAATGTGTTGTCATCATAAATCTGATCATTTTAGTACATGAACTATTGGCATCCAAATGATTTAACAGGATTTCATGGCAAATCACATTTATTTTATGCTTTGATGACAGTGTAGATTGCTTCTTACTCTTGCCAATCTATGTAGTTGCCCAGTATTGATACTAAATTACTAATGTGGTTCTCTCTTTTCTTAACTTTTCTTCAGAGTCCATGTTGTATTTGGATGGGAAGCGACATTTTGCTGCAGTCATGAAAGAAATCTGACAAGCACTGGGTGCTGCATTGGCAGTGTAGCAGCATGCTGGCTTGGAAGGAGTTGTCACCAGAGCTGGCTAATGGACAGGTGCTTGCAATACTCAAAAAACCCCCCAACAACAACCCAAAACCAGAACAAAACCAAACCAAACCCAAACCCTACAGCAAACCCCATCTTTTTAGCGCTCTTTATGTATTTGCATATATTTGGATTTTTTATTCTTGCTACTGGAATTTGTTGAAATCTACTTTTACATGCTGATGCTAGGAAAATAAGGCTGAAAAAATATGCTTTCAAGCTTTAGATATCTTCTCTTTGTCTACTTTAAGAGATCTCATTACAATCTTTGCTGTCTTGTCACCATCTGCCTTCTTTCCCTTAAATCTTCTCTTTGTCTACTTTAAGAGATCCCATTACAATCTTTCCTGTCTTCTCACCATCTGCCTTCTTTCCCTTAGGAGCTCTCCTTTGTGTTTCCCTGATAAGGGATAGAAGTTCTGTCGGAAAAACATGTGCAATAAGCAGATATGCACAGGCGAAGCACTTTGACCTACTTGCTTGTGTAAATTAAGTTTAGGGTCATCATTTTTTTAAACAAGGACACATACATCTAGGCAGCAGCATAGGCTCAGAAGTTGGTAGTGTGTGCACAATGTGAAGCAGGTGTTTCCCATCAGTGGGGATTTTACAAGGTTATTTCAGCTTCTGTTTTGGATGGTTTCATGTTCCCTTGGGAGAAAACTGTTTTTTGCAATGAAATGAGATGGCCAGATGGTATCTTCTGGCATTCTGTCTGTGTACAGCCAGTCCTTGCGAGCCTCTTCCAATTTCTTGTTTGTTTGTTTTAATATATAACTGTAAGTGAGTTCCTTAGTGAATTATTTCTCATGGCCTGGAGACTAGAGATCTGATTGGTGAGATTGTGTAGGACTGGGAAATAGCATTGTAGAACAGAACATTTTGGTTTGTTAAGGATTGGGAACAAAAAAAAAAAGTAAAATGCTGCCTAAATGGTAATGGTGATGTTTGATGCTGGAGTTAGGGGTCCAGAGAATCTGTGTTGAGCAGCTCCCAAGTGAGCTGCTGAATGGTGGGAGGTTCTTTGTCCCACTGAGGGCTGGTACAGCTAGAGGACAGCCTCCTTCTCAGCTGGATTACTAAGCTGGTTCCTTGGTGGACTGTAATGCAGTATGAGTAGATGGGAAGCATCAGCTTTTAGCAGTGAGGAGAATTAGTCACAAGCACAAAACTGGACCTTTGATACCTTCAAATCAATAATGATACCCTGTCTGATCAAGACACCCAAAGAGTTGTCTTTGAGTTGGGCTCAATGGTAGGTTAAATGGATGAAATCTGATGTCTCATGATTCACAAGAACAGACTCTCAGCTTCCCTGCAGGGTTTAAAATCTTTTGAAAAGAGGAAGCAGCAAGTGGAAATTATGTAAATCAGCACAGATGCACAAAACAGGCTGATAAAATAAAGCAGCACGCTGACATTTTATTTCCGAGTAAGAAAGTCTGAGAAATTCACAGTTAGGACCAGCTTCCTTTGGTGCCAGGATGGCATGAAGTTGATGGCCCCTAACAGCTGATTGCTATTGCTGTGAGGAGGGTGAGTGTTACAATAACCAGAGTGTTACACATCTTTTCTAAGATTTGACTGCATTACTGATGAGTTGCACAGAGAGCTTTCCAGGGGAGGCACAGGGGTGTTGCCTCATCCAGATCAGATTAATGCACTGTCGTGATAATAAGCTCTTGCTTCCTTCTGTAGTGTTTCTTTCTACAACTGTTACAATGTTAGAATCCTTTTCTTTAATGGTTATGATGCTGTGGACATGTATTGCATTTTCTGGGCTTCTTTGTGAAACTCCTTGGAAGCTGAATACACTTGACTGACCACACAAAATAAAGAACTGAAATTCTGTCTCAGCTTCTTCACCCCTCGCTGCAGGGATTACTGCTGACTGTTGAAGGCAGGACGTGGAGGGATCTGTTTCAGAGCTATGCATTACTCCTGACTATCTGCAGGTTTCTATCACTGACCTAGTAGTCCTACCTGGGTCACTTTTGTGTAACACTTGTAAGTTAAGTTCTTCCTTTGCTGCCTTATCAGCTGTAGTTAAAAATGAACAAATTGTAATTTCTACATTCAGCCTTCAGGAAGGGATTGGAGAGGAGAAAAAGAGGTAGAGTAGGGAGCAAGGTGTGACATCAGAACCTTTGGGCACGGTGAAGAAAATGAATCCTGCGAATGAAGATGGTTAGAAGAATTAGTGTGTTCTCAAAGTTCATGATAATCACATGTCACAGTGACAGTAGTTACAGAATAATATGTACAGACATATACAGTGTGTGTATATATATATGCATATGTAAAAGATATGTCTTTATTACTCTCTCTATATATGCACTCTGTATTTTTTACTCTGAGAAAGTAGCTTCCAGTTGTCACCCTCTCTGATGATGGGCTATGTATTTCTTTGTTAATGGGTATGCATGCTGCTTTATACCTTTGTACGAGAGAAAATTGTTCTCAGATCTTACAGTGCCCAAAGAAGCACTTTGTTTTAAATGTTTTTATTTTTCTGTGGTTGAAAAAAATAAATTACTTACTTAAACTGACTGTAACAGCTTCTGGTAGCCCTTTACAAATGTTCACCATTCCTTTGCAGACATGTTGTGGTGTAGAGTGTTCTGGGAAGAAGCTTGCAGGAGCTGGTGCAGCATGGGCCACAGAGCAGGGGCTTTAGTTCAGAACCTGCTCTAAATTTACTGCATGCTGAATTGGTTTTACTGCATATTCAGCCCAGCCTTTGTCTGGTGACAGACTGGTTTGATTGCTGGTCCTTCTCTGAATGCATTTTTAACTGGGTGTGGGAGAGATGATTTTTTCACTTTATCTGGTAACTGTTCAGCAGAAAATTCAGAACCAGCCCTGCAGCAGGGACCAGTCTCCCAGGCCCTCCGTGTCTGCCAGGCTGATGGTGAGTCTGTGAGGGGGTTATCTCCAGAATTTAATGCTGCCTAAAGAGAGTTTCTTCTTACATTACAAGCAGGCAGGCATCAGGGCTCTGCACAGCAGGAGAGGCAGGGCTGGCTGCCTGGGGAGGCAGAGCTTCCTCAGAGCATCCAGGTGTGGTGGAGCAGCATCTGCAGGTGTTGGTCCATGAGACAAACTTGAAGTCCCAAGGTGAGGGAGGTCACAAAAGTTCCTACTCCAGCTAGATGCATGCTGCTTGGAGAGGTGGCTTTCACCTGCAGATCTCACCACCATTTATAGTTTAACAGCTGAGAGAGCAGTCAAGGGGTGTGAAGTTAAGACTGTGTCTCATTACTAGTCATTACTTGCTTTGCAGGAGCTCTTTGCTTTCTCAGGTGAGAAGACAGGTTTACAATGGCATCTGCATTTTATGCACTGCAAAGAGAGGCCCATGAGTACATTCCAGAGTTTGGAAAGCAGAGGTGTGTGAGATCTAATTCTTCCACAATTTCAACCCTCAGGTGAAGAGTACTGGAAGAACAAACTGCTTTGTCATTTGTTCATTTCAAATATGTAATGACACATGGCAGCTCAGGTCTTTGCTTAAGGACTATTTCCCTAAGACTTTTTATCCCCATTGAACTGATTTTTTTACAAAAACAATTCCTTAGCCCATACCTTACCACGTGCATTTAAAATGTAAGTGTGCATTTAAAAAAGCCTTCAAAGCTGACACTGCTACACTGCTGTGAACCTAAATTTGCAATGGTCAAAGCTTGCAGATGGCCCCAGTTTTCTTCAGTCACTATGTGTTCTCAGTCCAGTTTTCTCTTCTTGAAAGAAGAAATTCATGTACATGAGCCACAAGAGCTTCTGATGATCATTGTGTATGTCATACCAACCTTGGGAAAGACTACAACTACTCCCATAAAACTAGGAGTCACAGCTAACAAGCAGATCAGCACAGGATGCTAAATACTCTGTCCATCTATTGACAGTGCAGGGACAGGTTAAAATTCAGACTGTGTGAAACAGAATCAATCTTATCAGCAAGTGAACTACAAATTCAAATGTGGAAAAATGTACTGGTTCAGCTCTTGAATTACACGAACCAGCACAGCTGTACTTTTTTCAGCGCAGTTGTACTGATTTCTGTAGTGTGGGGTATGTTCTTAGTAGTTTAAAAATGTTTCTAGCTTTGGGAAAATTGGAAACTTAATTCAGCAACTGTAACATGTTTCTGGCTTTTGGGGTAGCTGCTGAACTATAGACTAATGTGCCATAACCAAGTGGCTCTTTTTTAGCTGTACTTCCTAGAATGTGACCGAAGAGACAAGATTTTTGTGGAAATTAAGTAG
Source organism: Acanthisitta chloris (assembly GCF_000695815.1). Lineage (NCBI taxonomy): Eukaryota > Metazoa > Chordata > Aves > Passeriformes > Acanthisittidae > Acanthisitta > Acanthisitta chloris. Next base: position 7,655 of record NW_008657546.1, on the reverse strand, counting down.
CTCATTAATAGCAAAAGTCATGAATCTAAGCCCAAGATGCTAAGAGAAGTAAATTTGGGGAAGACTGGGAATGTAAACAAGACTTGCAGGGAAAACATGCATTTCATAAGCATATTCTCTGATAGCTAAGGAGGTACCTGTGCTTCACACAGGTTAGACTTCTGTTTAAACAGTGAGACTTTTAATGTTTTACTGCAGCTACATACTAGTCAAACTCACAAAAGTACCAAAATTAGCGAAATTTTATTGGCAAAAATCAAGTTGAATGTGACCTATGTAATTCAACAAAGGTAGAATCAGTTTAGCTTATCAAAATACTTCAGTTTTCCTGCAGGATCTGGAATTATCTGTGCAAGAAAGAAAATGAAAATGTTAGTCAAAAACCAAAGCCAAGAAAACACAATGAACTATAAAGCCATAACAGCACAGTATTTCATAGTAAGATAAAATCAGTTGACTTGCTGCTAGATAACTGTTTATCTCTAAAGGTACCTAACAGCAGTAGCAGAGAGATTTAATTGATTGAGGCATGACAGAGAGTGCAGCCTACCAAAGGAAGAATTTGGACAGCTTGCCCCAAAAGCAAGATATTTTAATAAATTCATGTCTGTAATCAAGAGTCTTAGAAATTACTTACAGTTCTTCCCTTGGCCACCACACTCTCATGGCTTCCTCTGGTTTGATCTAATGAAATCAAACACATTTAGAAGGCACGGCTACATCTTTGAGAAAGGCTTTTTGAGCTACTCTGCTATTTAAATTATCTGCAGCTTTTGCACAGAGGAGATGCAGAATGCTTATGTATTGTTTTAGATTTTAAAACTGGCAGTACTGGAGATGTTAATCTCAGCACTGTAAGACTTTTTTAGAAAATATGTTAAGGTCATGTTATTTAGGTGATCCTAGTTATGGAGGGCAGAAGTTTTTAGTGCCAAGATATGAATGTTAGGCCACCCAGGCCTCTTTCATTTTACAGTCTTAATGTCCAGCTTCCCCCACAATCACACTCCTCTGCTTGCTTGAAAGAATTGACTCCTAGCTTCCAGTCATCCTGGGAAGTTTTCACATCCAGCAATGAAACATGGTTTAACATTCCACTGTGTTTTACTATCAAGTAGTGCTCACTACTCTGCTTAGAGGCTGCTGGGACATGCTTTTTGTTGAGGTAGCACTTAAACAACAGTGCTCTGTCATCACCAGATGGTTCAGAAGGAAGCCACATGGTCAAATAAATGACAGTGATCTCACCAAAACGAGGCAGCTCAGACCTCCAGTGAAAGTTTCATTATTCTGCTGAGCCTTGCTCCAAGCCAGAGAACACAAACAAGTTCAATGGGTGTTTATCTGAACTCTGGCTCCTCTGCTTGGAGTCACATGGAGGCGAGCAGGAACAAAGGAGGAAGAGTAATTGCGCAGCAAAGCAGTGCTCTCTGCTGGAGAGTGCCACGCTGGCTCTGGCAGACACTGCAGCAGCCTGGGAACTTCTGCTTTTTTTTGGGTAGGTCCTAGGATCCACAGTAAGAATCAATAGTACCAAGAATTTATATGGACAAATAACTGACAAGATAGGACAAACTCAAGAGTTTCCAACTTCTTCTTATCAGGTGTTCACAGGAAAAAAAGCTTTTGAACACAAACTCATTGCTGCTCAAGAGAGTTTTGTTCACACACTGGGAATTTGAAACAACTAGAATATATCTAGTGTGAGGGAAAAATGCCCCTAATGAAATCAAGAGTAATCCAAAAGCTGTAACTATAATAATGTGAGATTACTCATATCTTCTCACTGAAAGTTGCGAAGATTTTGGATTTGGCTCTAGTGGGAATGATAACTGAGTTTTTATTAGTAATACATACACATAAATATAAACAGTGACTTACTGTTTCACTGCCAGGTTTCCAACCAGCAGGGCAAACTGGAAAAAAAAAAGGACAAAGTGAGCTAAGGTATTTTCACACACACTGACTTCTGTGCACGTAATTATCTTTCTGATCTTGAAGTAAAACACCATGCAAGTGTCAAATGTAAATATCTGAAACTATTAAATGTTTAGTTTTCTTTATACATGGGATAGTGACATAACAGTTGATAACTGACACCACCCACCACTTCTGTTACCTAGAATCTGCAGATCTCTCTATGGATGTCTTATGCCTTGGTTTAATTCTTGTGCCCTTCTAGGCAAAGTACTGGCAAACCAGTACCTGAGAATGAACACCTATTCTAGCAGAAACAAAAGTTTCATAATAAAATTCGGGTGACTACAGAGACCTGCCTTTCTTTCTTTAAAACCAAAGGTAGGGGAATTTGTTAGTAAAGAAATCAGTTCCAAGATTCCACAAGAGACTGATTTCATCTGGAGCCTTGCTTAGGAGTAAAGTGGTTATAGCATGTGGTTACCACACAGTGTGGCTGGGAGCCCTGTCACCCCCTGTATGGCTGCACATTCTGGAGTGAAGCTCTTATCCCTTCAGAGTTTTCCCTGTGAGGCTTTAGCCCAATGAGTATTACACTGCTTTAAGGCATGCTGACAGACAAAACGCCACAAATGCAAACAAAAATTGTGGAGAACTTTTTTCATATTCTGTGCAGAGAAACCAAGAGAGTGCAAAAGCTGGAAAAAATGTGATACTCTGGAAACACACTGCAGATCAGTATTCTGTAAGATGGCTTTGTAACTAAATCAAGGTAAATTTCCTTAAGTCTAATGTGCACAGCCTAAGTATCAGCATTTATCTTTTCAAATCTGTACAGCAAAGCATAATAATGATTTGTACATGCACATAAAGATACTTACAAATGCCTGCTGAAATTGAGCTGAATTGGAAGTTAAGCTGCTGAACATGTGTATTCATATATAAACAAATCTTCACATAAATGAATATGTTTATTTAAACACGTTACTTAAAGAAATGTGAAAAGTTCACCCTGTGCTTGAACTGGAGGACTATCTTTGTCAGGGGAAGGTGATCATATACCACTTACAAAGAAAACACGGGCAAGGGCCCTGAAACTTGCACTGTATCACATTGCACTGTATCACATTGTATCTCGACATGAAACTTACTTAAGTGTCACAGAGCCTCAGTGAATGACAAAGGACAAGGATGGCCTGCATCTCAATTACTTTAGGATGCAAAAATGTACTGAAATATTGGGTCTGATTCCTCACAGCCTCGTATGCTGTACAAATTACTGCTTGTGACACGTGGTACATAATGCCTTAATTCAGACTAAGGAATGCTTTATGCTCTGCATTCTCATGGATGTGAAGCAAAATGTGAATTACTATTCTAGAAACAACCTAAGGAGGCAGTGGGACCACAGAGCCTTGCAACAGGGCAGTCAAACCACTTTACTCACTGCACGAGGCCAGTCCCTAATGCTACTGAGTACCCTTCCTCCTGAAAGGAACAAATACAGCTGCCAGCCTAAGTAAAACAATTTTCAGTGTGACAGTATTTAAAAGAGCACCTTCTCCATGTTTGTCTGTGTACTGGAATGCTTGTACTAATCGAAGTGTTTCATCCACTGATCTCCCAACAGGAAGGTCATTCATTGTGATCTGCCGAAGGATTCTCTTATCGTCAACGATGAAAAGGCCTCTGTGAAAACATTTTTGGTGTGTGTTAGGCAACAGAATTATAGTGTTGTGTTTACACAATATTTTACGTCTGTTGGATGGGAGGAATTGGATCTTTGCAAACACCATACAATATCCACCACCTCAGAATACCAGTAACCTACTATTCCTGACCAGGGTATTAGGTGACACTAGCTGAGGGTAAGTTAAAACAGGACACCTCCCTGCAGAACAGAAAACTAAGCTTTGACCAGCCCTGCCAGGGGATGCTGCAGATGCTATGGCATTACAGGGATCCCAAAAGCAACTATTCAGTTTTATGAAAAGTGTATCTCTTGAGGCTATTAGGTAACCTTAGTCTTGACTCCACTTGGACTTGGGAGGTGACTGGTGACTGCGTGTCAAAGAGGATATTAGCCTCAACCCCTGTTTTGACTCATAATGACTATTTTTTTGTGTTCTTCAATATTTTTTTGTCTCTTGACATGATTCCCCAAGTAAAATCTGCTCTTAAAGAAAACTTTCCAACGCTTCTTTAAATATAAGGCAGTAAGTACTACCCCAGCAATAACTCAACAGAACTGTAACCAAGTGAAATACCTAAGTGTATGCCCTTGATCTTCCAGATACACTCCATAATCCTTTGAAATTTGGTGTGTCAAATCTGAAAGAAGGGGAATCTTCATTGGTCCAAGTCCTCCTTGTTTTCGAGGAGTATTAATCCTTTGAAAGAAAAGAGATACAGATGCATTTTTCATAGATTTATAATCCCTTACGAAGTCAGAAGTCACAAACCAGGACAGTATGGACAGAAGGATTTAGTGCAAGTGACATTTTTTTTGTCCTGCACACAGGGGAGATCAACTATTTATGGTTTGAACAAAATGTTCAGTAGGTCTTTTGCAGGTTGTGGCCACACCTATTAATGATGACCTCTTTCTATCAGTTGCATTTGCTCTAAGCCAACGTGCTCATAAACTGGGACAGCATGAAGCAATTACTGATATTTGCATTGTTATACATTTCTTTTTGTATTTGTAGAATTTTTTTGGCCTGAAACATGACATTAAACAAGCTTCAAAGAAAAAGGTACTTTCACACAATAGGATTAAAAATTTCTGTTTTAAACATCTGTGGCAATAGCATCACACTTTCACACATTATGAAATACCTACAGAGGCTAAAAATCTGGAGAATACTGTTCAGCTAAGAGGGAGCCATGAATAATTTTTAGTGAAAGAGGAGATCAAGATACATACCATGCTAAGTGAGTGAACTTTGAGTCCACAGAACATGCTACTACTTCAGTATTTATTGCTCTGAATTCTTCAATTCGGTCACTGAAGGCAATTATCTCAGTTGGGCACACAAAAGTACTAGATAATTTAAGACAAGATAAAGTCAAAATTTCATGAAACATTCAAGAAGTTCTTAGCTTAACATAAAATGGTGGATTTATCATGAATCATTTCAGCTTTTACTTAGTTTTATTGCTTCTTCAAGTACTTAACCAAAATGCTGCCTGACACATCTGCCACCCTCAGACTCTAGCTAAGTTACAAATGGTTTATTACTGGTGACTATAAACCTATAGTTACCTTACAGTGTATTCAAAGAGTTTTTACAGTTACTTTCTTTTAGATGTCATGAATTAAGTGACTGAATTTAAGCACATTAAACCAATTTTTCAGAGGATTATAATATAATTTGTTATTCCTACACATATCTGCAAGTTTAAACTATTTTGTCTTCAACTTTTTTCCACCACAGAAGAAATAAAGGGTAAAGATCACCATTTATCGTGTTTTGAAGCTAACAATGTTATAATATTAAAGTAGTTATGCATCTCTGTCCTCTTATCGTCATGTTGTGGAAAAGTGTGGGATTGTCTCTTAGAAAGCAAAGCTGTTTTCATGCAGTCAGTAAAGTTACAGAACTCTAAATAAAGAAGGGCAATGTTAAGTGCTCTTAGAATGTTATGGGATGAGCTTAAAGGAAAAATGCCACCTCTCGGATACACTATATACACTTCAGAAAATATAGATGGGATGCTGTCTTCTGTTTCCAGCAGTGATTTACAGCATTAAACCCAACACAGGTTGCCTGACTGGGTACTACAGGCAAAGTTGTTGGGGTTTTTTTCATGTAGAGACACAAATTAGTGGACACACTTATTAGCACAAAGATTGTGTTACAATTTTACCAATGCATGATGAAAATACAAATGCAAAGAATATATTTTCTTCTGTCACTCCTTTCTTCTCTCTCAAATCCTTACCAAATGAAAAAAACAAGACCTCAGAAAAAGTGAAAAATTAATGAATTATGAATCTAGTGTAGCTGCACTCAGTCTTGGTATGTCTGAAGTGGTCTTACTTACAAGTCAAGAGGATAGAAGAAGAAGACAAGATATTTTCCTTCATAATCTGTTAATTTCAGCTCTTTAAATTCTCCATTAATGACTGCTGTTCCCTCCCAGTAAGGTGCTGGCTTGGAGACTGAAATGCAAAGAATGTTCAATTAAAAGTCAGAACACAAAGCCCATGTTCAAACTAAAGCTGTCAGTTAGCTACTTGGTGTGCAAGGACAGCTGTTCCTCCTTTAGCCTGAAAATCTGGTGCACATAGTTACAACATGAAACTGCTCTACAACTCTAAATGGGGAACACAGAATGGTGAAGAAATGTAGGTTTTAGTATACATGGGAAGTAAATAATTCAACCAATTTGTGCTCATAAACAAGCCCTGTGAATCACTGCTAATCCAGGACACACAAACCTTATCTGGGCATACTGAACAAACCACACGTGCACCACCAGCCCAAGGCAGAACACCTGGAGGGGAAGCTGTTTAATATTTCAGGTTCCCACGCTGTTATGAAGAGCTGTTGCGAACCAGAAGCACAAGTTGGTTCAAATCCATATTTTTACTTTTTAGCCATGAAAAACTACTTTGAATTCAACTCCACAAAAATCACACACTACACCATGTTTAGAGACAAATACCTAAAAGTGCAGTGTCTGTTTACTGGACTACAACTCCTATGCAAATTGTAACTTGAAAACAGCTGTTTTAAAAAAATATGCAAATAAAATGCACGAAATGTATTTACTATTCTTATCAAAAGGGATTAACCTTGATTTAAAATATTAAAAATAAATCTGCCAAATCTACTCTTTTCATAGCAATGTGAATTCTGAGATAAAGGACAGGGTATGCTGGAGTTACAAGGTAATCTGAATGCACTTGTGATGTCAAGGACATTGATAGCAGCTCCAGAAAATCAGAGAAATGCTGCTGAGAAAAATATATGGAATCTTAACTAGTATCTGGCTGGTGACTGTGTTGTTTGGTTCTCCTTAGGACAACCCACAGCAGAGGAATATAGTTAGTGAGGATGTGTAACAAGGACTGCAAAACCCACCCCAAATCGTAAGACAGATCACACCTGTGAAAGGGAAGGCTTTGGTTTAACTTCATATAATCTACAAGGGACACAGCAATACAAGTACTGAAAGTCAGCAGGTATGACTTATACCCTGGCTCAGCAGAGGAAAAGGTTTTCAAAGCTGTAAATTCTCACTGTGCAGATCATTTCTGCATGACCTCTATTCTCTGTTCTGCAGAACTGGACTTTGGGAGAGCATCTGACCACTCGAGCAGGTGCCCCAGAACATATGTGCAACGTAATTTAAGATGTTTGCACCTAGGTCTGTCATAAAGCATTTAAATCACACGACAGCGTAGGCACAGCAGCAAGTGACAAACCCAGCCCGGTAACAGCTGGTGAGCCTCACCAGCCGCGCTCGTTCAGCGTTTCTAATCATAGCATGAGCACAAAACACTTCTGCGTATTGTTTCAATCGCTTCCCTAAATCATTCTCCATTCTGGAGCCACAGACCCTGCCGAGCGCCCACCAAACGCTGAGCTCGCTGCCAACTGAGCACGATGGACACGTCGGTCTGGGAGCGCCGGCGCAAGGAGGGGAGGGAGACGGGGCTGACTCCGCTCGCTCCCTCCTCGCGAGGCCTCCCCGGGGGGCTGCAGCCCGCGGCCGGGAGCGCCGGGGCG
>NW_008657545.1:19801-35278 GCF_000695815.1 Acanthisitta chloris | reverse complement strand
GCTGCCCATGGAGGTGGTGGATTCACCATCCCTGGAGGTTTTCAAGATGAGATTGGATGTGGCACTTAGTGCCATGGTCTAGTAACGGCGGTAGGGTTGGACTCGATGATCTTTGAAGTCTCTTCCAACCTGGTTCGGTCTAGTCTAGTCTAGTCTAGTCTAGTCTAGTCTAGTCTGTGGATTTTGATTGTGACACATTTAGCTATACAAAATATCTTCACTACTGATAGCCTCAGGAGACATAGGTACCTGCTGCTGCTTTGTGCTGTGTTCTGAGTGCACTGCAGGGACAGGGGGAGATTATGAAATTAGTTCAGGAACACCATGTCTGCCCTGGAAGACAGATCACACCTCGCACCACAGAGGTTCTAAGAGTACTTTTTTCTGTCATTGTTATTGTATCCTAAAGTGGTTGTGTCTGCACTTCACTACCTTTTTTTCTGTTTTCTAAACCACAAAATTAGGCTCAGTATTTGATTTGGTAGCCACCAAACCACCCCAGTACAGCAATATACAAATCTAGGCAAAGAACAGATTTATCACTCTACCTGACTTATGTCTCTTCTTGTGCATGGTGACAAATTCTCACCTCTCCATATAGATTAGCAGGCTCTGTAACCAGTCACTCATAAATTGTGACAATTCATAAGATGGGCAGTTGAAAACCCCAGATAGAGGGTAAAACATGCTGAGTTTTAACATGAAAACAGCAGCCTTTTCCATTCCACCCTCAATCCCCCAAACATCCTTTCACAAGAAAACTGAATGTTCTTCTCTATCTTGCAATACAGAGAAAAAGATGGAAAACACGGAAGGAATGAAAACAAACCTTTCAAGATTAATTTTCTGTAACGTTTATATATTTTTCTTTAACATATTTTTGTTCTCTCAGCTCAGGGCTGATTAAAAAAGAAATTCCCCTTTGCTATATTACCTTTAAAATGTAAGTTGAAATCCTCAATCTTGAGATAAAAGTTTAGGTATGTGACTTGATAGAGAAAGAGATGGTCATGAGAAGAATAGCATAGATATGATATAAGTACCATCAGCTGTCTTTGACCTCAGTGAAAATTGGAAATACATGACTTGGTTTTAGAAGATAGCAATATGGATAAGAGAGATCTTAAAAGTAGCTTCATATCTTAATTACTTTTTTATAGAATCTGAATTGCCTAAACCCTTGGACATGTCAGAAAACCTATTACCCAGTTAAAGGTACTGGGTCTCATTTAGAGACACTTGGACAGACATCTTAGAAACAACCTATTTCAAAGAGCTGCTGAAGAACTTGTGGATTTTATATGTTTTCATGTTGCATGAAGCCATTGGTAACCACAGAAATAGAATATGGAGTTAAAATGTATAAAACTTCAGTTAAAATAATTAAGTGGATTTTCAAGCATTTTTATTGTTAACAAAATCTATGTGGCACAAAAAAATTTGCTTATTCTTCCTAACATGAGAATATTTAAAACACTGAAAAGTAGTTTTGACAGTTTTATGGTTTCCTCTGAAAATATTAGTTAAACTAAATTAGTTCCCATGCCAGAAATCTGATTTATAGGAAGACAAATTGATAAATAAGATTATAAGGCTGATAAGTTTAACTTTCCTATTAGACTTGTTCTGTTCTCTGCTGCTTGATGTGAATCTAATGGAGATCTGTCCATGGCATTGCAGCATGACATCTATCAGGTAAAGACAATTAATGACATTGCATTTGATATGATGGTTCTCAAACTTTTTTTGATCAATGTACCTAATATGTATTCAGATTTTTTATGGACCACTATTCAGCCCTAGCATTAAACTTAGTTCAAAACTCTATTTAATATCATATAAATGAAAATAAATACTATCTTCTTTGGAACACCTGAAGGCCACTGAGCATGAACTCAGAGACCACCCGCTAATCTATAGACCAGAATCTGGAAACTGCACTTTGATGGGCTTATCCGATGATTATATTATTTTTTACAGTTTGCATATAATTAGATGGACTCTGCTAGTTTCTTAGAGTTTCATCCACTGTCTGAAAACTCTGTTTCATTGTTGGTAGAGATCACAAACTCCAAGTTGAACATGAAACAGCTTTATCTGCTCAAGTAGTCAAGTAGAAAATTCAGGTGTCAGAATAAGAGAAGCTTTGAAACCATCCAATGTATTGATTGTGGGGTGTATTGTTCTGGATCCCCAGTTTGCCCGCCCTGGCATAGCATTGGTTATAATGATGATCTGGGCCACCAGCGTAGCAAGGAAAACATATGCAATGGCTTATTCTCTTCATGAGGTGAAACCTCAAAGCTTTCATTTTTTAATTAACAGAACAGATAGAAATACCCACTTCATCAGTGTACTCTGCTATATACCTAATTCTGGAGTCTTGGTAGAAATTAAATAATATTTTTGTTTGTATTTAAAATAAGACATCATCAGGACATTAATGCTGGTTTTTTCTTGTAAGAAATAATGTGCTTTTGCAACACTCTAAATTCTGAAGCAATATGGCCATGTACAAATTGCCCACATGCCAGTGGTTCTAAGAGGATATTTGTTAAACAAGGCAGCTCATAACAGGTAGCTCTGAAGGCAGTCAGTTTTAAAAAGTAGAGTTTCCAGATTGCATCTGGCTTGGGATTTACCTTCCCTCCATAACAGTTTTAATGCACCACTTTCAAAACTTTTTTGTTTTACTTTAGCTGGCAAGATGTTGGTCAGTCATTTTTTACAGGACTTGGAGAACCTCCAAAACATGCAGTGGTGAGAGTGGCAGTTAAAAGTAAATAAACGAATTCCTGCCTTCAGTGGTGTTACAGGGTTTGTGAATATTTATAGAATGATCCATCCTGTTCTCCTCAGTTCATGAGGATGACCTGCTTTGAGCAGGTGGAGGAAAAAAATGAGTACAAGGTGAATAAAAAAGTATAATTCCCTAAACCTTCTATGTAAGACAAACCATCTTTTGAGGACAGACCTAGGCGTGGATATTCATTGCATGTCAGTGCTTTCAGAAAATGTGGGGCAGCATGTGAGAGAAGGGAGGGATTCTTAACCACATAGCTTCCTCCTTTCAAAGGAAGGAGCTGTGATATCTCTGGTGTGATTCACAGTGAAGCCATTTTCCATAAACATTTAATTAAATAAGTTTCAGGTTTTGAGAACCCAACATAACAAAAACTAAACAAGCAAAAAAAATCAAAGCAAATAGTATTTCCAGCACCACAGTGCTAATGATATTTACTACAGAATATTGAAATGTCAAGCTGGCTTCAGTTCTCAACCTGATTTTAGTTCTCCAAAGATTTATTGAGCAAGGATAACCTAGTGCTTCTGATACTCTCTTTCTCCCGGAGTAGGGCAAGTCTGTTTAGCAGACACTTTTTGACCAGAAATACAAACTGTCTTTGGATGTTCTATAAAATCAGTATTATCTAAAAAAGAAAAGAAACTTATCTGTTGAAATATAGCTTGTTAAAATCTGATAAAATACTCTCCATCTGGTACTTAAAAGTAAGTGGATTTCTTTTTTGTTTTGTTGAAGTGGAAAGAATCATTACCTGCCTAACAGAATGCTAAATTTTCAAGAAAACCAGAAATGTGACATGTTAAGTTCTGCATTTACTGTAAAATCATGGTGTAAACTGAAAGTCTACAGCAGTTACTTTTAAGGCAGAGTAGCATCACATAACCTTTAAATTACGTAAGAGATAAAGGCATTTTAATCTTAAATGTCTGTTACTCAGCAGGCTTCCCTGTCCAGGATCAGTTTTACTTGCGTTTCCTAGAAGCATGCAATAATGCAAGACTTGGAAAAACAGTTGTGAATAATATTGTGTAGCCTAGTATGGAAAATACTCGCATGCCCTGCTCTTTTCACATTTTGTAGAGCAAAATAGACACAATGTATCAAAAGCAACATTAAAAATCATAAAGCTGAGTCAAAAGTATACCTCATCCTTTTGCATCACAACAGTAAGGAAAGCACATGATACTTTCCTTCAAGAAGATGGAGGTAATCCATGAGATAATTTTTCCTCAAATTGCTCTCTCTTTTCAAAAGGCGAACCTGTGTTCAAAGTGTTCTTATCTTTAAGTGTTCAGGTGGCTGAAACCCCTTTTTAACCAGCAGGAGGGGAAAATTTGGCTGCTTCACTTTTAATTGCTGAAGGGTGTTTTAAGGTATTTTAAGTTCCTACAATTCTTGCTATGTGCTTTTTTAATTCACCAGGATGCTTCTTCTTGTGACTACAATTCCTATTCTTGTGACTACAAATCCTATTCTTTACTTTAGGAAGGGGGAAAATGCTATCACAGTGCTCTCAGTTGCACTGAAGGCACTACAAAGAGCAAGAAACACAGAGTTGCTCCAGCACTTCCAAAACCTCTGTGGCAGATGGATAATTTACCATGTACTGTGTTTGTGACTCACAGCCACTCAGCCAGCAGGGAAGAGCACCAGTTCTGCCTGGCGTCTAAACTCAGCTGTGCCAAAGAAAGCAAGATATGATAACTAATGCTAGCGTCCACAGCAGTGTTCTGGTCAGGATCTAAACTTGAGCAAGTTCTCCAGAACTATCCAAACATCCTGCTTCCCAGGGAGGTGCCTGGGCAAGATCTGAGTCTTGAAGAGTGTGAAATTTAGGAAAAAGAGGCAGTGTTACTGTTGTCTGTGATCTTTAAGTCATTGTGCAAATCTGTGAGAACATTCTACAAAGAAGATAATCACTACCCTCTATAATCGCAGATACACAATCAAACAGTCACTGGATATGTGCTAGGCAGAACAGAAACTGGTTATAAAAGACGTCTTTTTCTATGCAATGTGCAATGCCTATTGTTCTTGCTCCCTTGCTAAAGTATCTGTTTCTTGGCCAGCTTTTTCAGGGAACAGAAAACTTCACTTACAAGAATTGGTTCAGTTCCCTTTCATTTGACTAAGTCAATGAATAGATGGTAACATAAGTCCCTAAGTAAAAAAAAAGAAATCAAGTCACTAGTGTGTTTAGAAATGCCGTATGGTTTGTATTAGGGGAAGGGGGGAAGCTGAGGCACTAGATTCTTCTTTTGATTTGATACTAATTCCACTGAAACCCCAGGTGGAACTGGATTTGGAAATGGGTGCAACTGAAAGTCTGATTTATGTACGTACTCCTAAAACATAGGCAATTATCCCAGAGATCTTTTGCTATATTAAGGAAATGAATTTATGCTGCCATAAGGTAAGTGGGAATCAGGTCTTCAGTATTTATTTTCCTCCAATCATACACTTACTAAATTAAGTTTTGATAAATTTTAGTGAGATAGGACCTCTCTTCAGCTCCTTTCTATCTTGCAGATAAATAACACTAATTAGGGGAAAAATCTGGGGGACTGAAACCTTTGGGAATCATGGAATGCTGAAATGTTTTCCAAGATTAAATAATAACATTTATATACCCAACCAATGAAGTGATCTATAGATACCTTTAAATATAGTTCTAGGGGCTGGAGTATGCTAATGAAAATAACTGTCCAGCATTCATAGATAAAATGAGAGGTCATCTTAAACCTGTATTAAGATAGTAATACCTGATAGTGGACCATTTTGTGTTCAGAAATATCAATAGTGTGTATATATGCATTACAAAATGTCATAAGAAAAGTTCCATGTTCTGATACCAGCTAAATGACAGTGGTCGGTCAGGAAGGTATTGTTCAGTTTGCTGGTCAAGCAGTAGTTTAGATGAGATCATTCCAGACCACCCTTTTGACATGAATGATTCTGTGATTCTGTAATTAAGTCTGGGCAGAGATTTGTCAAATTCTGGAGGCTTTTATATTGCTCTGAAGAATTAGGACTGTCCTATATGGAGGAATGATATCAAGTTTGTTGGATGATGCTATATGACATACCCTACTTTCCTAAGTGTAATGCAGTTTAACTGCCGCCTGCAGAACTTCATTTTTTTAAACAATTCCCTATAATTCAACCAATGAAATATGGCTTCAGAAGATGAAGCCCTTTTTTGTCATAAGCCATAAAGTAGTCATATGTAGGAGGCTTGGAAACGATCAGAGGAAATGATGTGCTACAAAAAAAATGCCTTTGTCATTTGCAGGTGAATGGAAATGATTCTTTAATCTCTTTGAAGATTTTCCCTCTGGACCAGTCAATATGCCTGTTATGGGGACTGCCCATGCCATAGCATCCAGATGTGAATCAAGAGGTCATGTATTGTTCTAGCCAGATGAAGGAGAGAATAGAGGTCTTGCATAATATTCTAGTAAAAATCCATGTTTAGCTTCCCAGCTCACTCACCAAAGTCTAGGGCTTTTTGAAACTGGGATTTAGAGTGCAGTTCAACTTGGATATGAATGCAATTTTATTTGGTGACTAAACAATCTATCTATTTAATCCTAAACAATCTAAGCTAAATTTTATACTAGATTATGTAAAATGTGGTCATGCATGGATTATACATGAAGTGAAGCCCAAACTACTAAAACGTTGCCATTATCTTTTTAAATGTCTCCATTTTAGGAGGTAAATTAAGATCTCCAAGTGCCATTTTGACCATATGGTATTTTGACAGTACATTAATATATCACTTTCACTCTAAAAGTCATTTATATTAGCTAAATTCATGTAAAACATGTAAGACTTTGTGGGATTTCTTTTGAAAATTTTGTGCATTCTTAAGAATAATCTAAATGTTCTTTCCATCATCCTCACAGATTATGTCTGTAAAAGAAGAAAGACTATGTGGGTCACACTATATGCTGTAGGGTTTTCTGTTTTATATGCATATAAACATTACAATTTTTCTTCTCTTTTTGTCTTGTTTTTCTTGAACATTCAGGGTTGTAGTCACAGTTTCACCTACCCAGCACTCCATAGTAAATGTGAGGACAAAACATGCTGCTACCTGAGATTTGCTTTCTTTGAAAATCATGTTTGAACATCTTTAAGAAATAAATGGAAGGCCATTATTCCTTTCACAGAATCCTTATCTGATTGAAACTTTACAGATAAGTTTCCTTTTTGTCAAAGAATGTATTAATGCAGATAGTTCCAGAAGTAAAAGAAAGTAGTTGAAAAACTAACCTGGATGTTCAGATGATCCAAAAGTACTTTGGCAACAGATTGGGTGACATTTTCTTCCTTGTTCCTCAGACAGTTTGGGTTAAATGGTGTTACGCAAAATCTTGTTTGTAGTTTCTCATTACTACTAATGTTAAAAATGAAAAAGTGCCATGTAATTGCTCTGGAGCGCTTATAAATGGGGGAAAGCTGAAGCTGAGAATATTATATAGGGCAACAAAAACAGGCTATACCTTGCTTTCTTTCACAGTTCCCCTTTTCCCTATCCCTTTAACTGATTGGCTTTCCTGATGTGCTGAAGATATAACATGGGCTGCCTCTTATGCAAGTCTGAAATCAGAGCTGGCATGTGGTTTCTTTGAGCTTGTCAAAGATAAGTATGTTATATTCTGTTCAACAATGCTGCTTAATACAGCATATTTCTGTAAATCTTCTTTTTCTGTACATTGCAGTAGGGACTTTTGTCCCTTGTGATTTACCAGCTTTTATTCAGCTGTAAAAGGACTCATGTTCAAGAATTGTTTCGGAAACATGGTGAGAGAGTGAAGAAAGAAGGTAAAACTCTGTTATTAAACAAAAATCTAAAAAAAAACCCCAAAACCACACCCACAAACAAAACACCCCAAACAAACAAAAAAACCCACAGAGAATTAGAAACAGATCAAAAATTTTATTTACTTCATGATTGCTGCAGAATTTCTGAGCACATATTACTTAAAATATTACAGGTCCAGAGCTCATAACTGGAGGCATAATTCTGACATCCTGTCTGGTCAGGAAAGCAGCATTTTGTTAAATAACTATGCTTCTTAGTTCCTAGAAGCTTTTACTGTTTATACCACCGCATAATCAAGCTAGGGCTTGGGCTCTTTTTTTTTTTTAAAGTAACTGCAAACAGGAGCTAAAAATGCAGTGTTTAGATGCTTCTGAAGGTAGATTTGACATGGCACCTTGTGTATGCCGGACAGAAAGACAGAATTAGTATCTATAAGCCTACCAGAAGAGTCCCTAGAAGACATACCTCAAGCCAACACTGCTGAACACGCAGTTTAGGCACTTCTTTGAAATATATATTTAAGTCATAAAGTCCTGCCAGTTATTGTATTTGTATTACCAAGGTTTAACTAGACTCTACTAAAATCATGTACTGTTTTGCTACTAAGTGTCATCTGTCTTCTGCCTGTATGTCATTTCAACCTAGATTTCTGAATAAAGCATTTTGGAGGAATTAAATCATGGAATTAAGCAATTCTACACTGAATTTCTGAGCCATTAAGAAGCTTCATATAGATTAGTTTGAAAACATTGTGCCAAGATCTTTATCATTCTTAATGCAAACATCTCTCTGGAAGTACAGAGTAGGTTTCTCGATCTCTGCAGAGTCATGAGGCTTATCTAGCAAATGGAACATTTGTGTCTCCTTATTGTAGGTAAGTTGTAAATACAAACGGTTAAGATACTGCTGATGTTGTTATTGATCCATAACATTCAATGTGCACAGGCCAATCTATTATTTTGCAGACATGGTGTTGTGGTTTAACCCAAGCCAGCAGCCAAGAACCACGCAGCCGCTCACATTCTCTCCTTCCCCCTCTTGCCCGCAACTCAGAGGAATGGGGAGGAGGAAAAATAAAGTAAAATACGTAGGTTGAGATACGAACAGTTTAATAATAATAAAGAGCAGAATGAGGTAAAATGCTAATGGATAATAAAAAGAACAAAATCAGTGATGCACAATACAGTTGCTCACCACCCGTGGACCCCCGAAACTCCCCCCGGATCAGCCCCTTCCTGCTTATATACTGGGCATGAGAGGCCATGGGGTGGAATATCCCTTTGGCTAGTTCAGGTCACCTGTCCCGGCTATTATCCCTCCCAGTTTCTTGTGTAGCTTCTCACTGGCAGAGCATAAGACACAAGAAATAAAATGTCTTTGGTTTAGGATAAACACAATTTAGCAGAAACCAGAACATCAGTGTACTATCAACAGTATTATCACTCTGAATCCAAATACTGCACTACACTCGCTACTGAGAAAATTAACTCCATCCTGGCTAAAACCAGGACACATGGACTCCATAAAAACTCACATTTAAACTCAAATAGTCTGAATATCAATTTAAAGAGGAATGTTAATGAAAGAAAATGTTTTCTTCATTCACACAGTGTAAAAAAAAAAAAGGCTTGAGATCGGTCAAAAGCATGTAGAATCAAAGTAGGCATAGGGACTAAAACAAACCAATCAGTATCCCAAACTATGATGTTCCAATAAGCAGAAATTGCAAATGAATGTGGGAAACAACAGTGAATGAAGAGTTTTCTCTTGGTCATTTAATTGTTCTACAAAGATGTGAAAATGCAGGGGTGTGTAGTTTGAGTCTACTTATATGTTTATATGCAACACAAAGGTTTGGAGGTTTTTTTTGTATTGCAAATCGATATAAAGGAAAAATGATGAGAAAACTGTAGCTAGTGGGTGAGAGACTGTGCAAACAGAAGATCAAATTATGGGATAATTGCAATCAGTGTTGTTCTGTCAATAATTAAATTAAAACCTGAGTTATTTTATAGATGAATAAAGCTTGCACAGGTATAAAAGAAATTATACACTAGAATGCAGTGTTTGGGAAATATCACATTTTAGGGTTTATTTCTTTACATAATCATCTGGAGTGAACTTAATTTCAAGTAATCCCTCTACACTGCTTGAATTTGTAAAAACATTCAGCTCTTCCCTGCCTACTCATCATATTATTTATGTAGGTTTAATGCAAAGGTAGGAATTACACTCATATTGGCAGGATTGTAAAACATTTTTCACAGAAAAAAATTATTACAATATGTTCTGTGTTGTGTGCTGAGTATTCTTGTTACTAATGTTAACTCATGTTGACACTAAATGGGTTTTTTAAAGTTCAGTCTTACAAATACATCTCCAAGTAACTGTTGAAGTGTTTTATATCATTTGCAAGCATTAGGGCGAATTATTTTCACTCAGGCAACTTAAGGGCCCTCTGTGCCTGGCCAGACAATGTCTCCATAAAACAGTAGAAATTGTTCAACTGATGGAAGGAACCACATAAGAGTGAGATGTTTGCATTGCAATATTGAATATAATGTTGCCTGAGAAGCTCAGAACAGAAAAAAAAAGGGTAGCATGATTTTAGTAGGTATGTCATGTTAAATAAAGCCTTCTAGACAATGTCATCATAATTAGTATCTTGACCTAAACTTGCATGTTCAGTTTCAGTTTTCTTACAGAAACTGCAATTTCTTGCTAGTTTAGATTTTTCAGAAAATATCACTGAATCCTGACTAGAAACAAAACCACGTTCCTATATGCATATGGGTATGTGTGTGTGCTTGTACATACGTTAGTGTAGAACGATCTAAGGGATCTGTTTTATCCAGCTATTTTCGTGATGGTACAATGATCATGACAGAGTTATCTGGGTTGCACATTCAACTAGGATCTTTGTAAAATTACCTACTTGTAAAATAAGCAGGAAAATATAATTTCTTTTGAAGTAAAACAAACTTTAAAATATTTAAAATAATAAATAATAGTAAAGTCTAGCAAAATTTCTGAATACTTGATCTTTCTTAAACGGAAATGCTTTTCTCTCCTTGCCTTTTTTTTTTCAAGAAGTCGTATTTGGCCTTGAATTTGTCTTCTGCCCACCACCTTGTTTCTAATCCTCTAAAATTGTTAATGGAATCCTTGAGAAATTTACATTATTAAATGTTCCTGTAGGTTTATAATTTCATCTGCTTTTGTGGTAATTATGTAATCAATTAGTTTTCATATAATTGGGATTAAATTATATATAACAAATGTTTAGAGTGGTGTAAAATTTACTGAATTTAATTGAAATATTTAGAAGGTTAGTAATGATATTTTAAAGGACTGCTGTGATAGAAAGAGAATTTGACCTACAGTTGTACACATTTATACTTAGCTAAACACTTAATCTCTTTCAGATTTTTTTGATCAAGAAAAACAAACATTGTCTGCCCAACAAAAAGGGCAGGCAAAAATACAATATAATTTCATAAAAATCAAAGAATCACATAATGTTAAGGAGTTGGAATGGACCTTAGAGACCATCTAGTCCCAGACCCTCTGCTATGAACAGTGATCCCTCCCACTAGACCAGGTTGCTTATGGTTTTATCCAGCCTGGCCTTGAACACTGCCAGGGCTGGAGCATATACAACCTCCCTGGGCAACCTGCTTCAGTGTCTTACCACCCTCACAGTAAAATGTTTCTTCCTAATATGTAGTCTGAATTTCCCCTCTTTCAATTTGTACCTCTTACTCCTTGTCCTGTCACTACAGTTCCTAATAGAGTCCTTCAGCTTCCTTATAGGTCTCCTTCAGATACTGGAAGGTTGCTATGGGGTCCCCATGCAATCTTTTCTTCTCCAGGCTGTACAGTCCCAATTTTCTGAGCCCATCTGTAGGGAAGGTGCACTGGTCGTCTTACCAGCTTCATGACCCTCCTCTGGACTTGTTCCAACTGTTCCATGTTGAACTGCTCTTATGTTCTTATGTTGGACTGTTCCACCAGTTCTTATGTTAGAGACATCAGACCTGTATGTAGTACTCCAGCTGGAGTCTCACAAGAGCAGAGTAGACGGGGAGAATCATGTCCTTTAGCCTGCTGGCCACAGTCCCTTTGATGCAGCCCAGGATTTGGTTTGCTTTCTGGTCTGTGCATGCACACCTCTGGCTCACATTGTTTTGCATCAGCCATTAGCCCCAAGTCCTTCTCTGCAGGGCTGCTCTCAATCACTTCTCTGCCCAGCCTATAGGTGTTTCTGGGAATGCCATGACCCACGTGTAAGACCTTGCACTTTGTTGAACTTAATGAGATTTGCATCTGCCCACATCTCAAAGCTGTCAAGGTCCCTCTGGGTGACATCCCTTCCCTCCACCATGTCGACTGCCCCACACAGCTTGGTGTCATCAGGGAACTTGCTGAGGGTGCACTCAGTCCTACTGTCCACGTTGCCATCAAAGATATTGAACAGTATCATCCCCCGTACCGATCCCTGAGGAACACCACTCGTCACTAGTCTCCATGGGGCAGTGAGCCATTGACCACAACTCTTTGCATGCGACCATCCAGCCAGTTCTTCATCCACTGAATGGTCCATCCATCACATTCATGTCTCTTCGATTTAGAGACAAGGATGTCATGTGGGATAGTGTCAGACACTTCACATAAATTCAGGTTGATGATGTCAGTTGTTCTGCCCCTATCCTCCAATATTGTAGCCTCATCATGAAAGGTTAACAAATTTGTCCAGCACAATTTCCCCTTCGTAAAGCCATGTTGGCTGTTACCAGTCACGTGCCTTAGCGTAATTTCAAGGAGAATCTGCTCCATGATCCTGCCTGGCACAGAGGTGAGACTGACTATTCTATAGTTCCCCAGGTCTTCTGCTTCCTTCTCTTTAAAAATGTGGATTATATTTCCCTTTTCCCAGTCCTTGGGAACTTCACCTCACTGCCATGATTGTTTGGAAATGATGGGTAGTGTCTTAGCAGCTTTGACCACCAGCTTCCTCAGGACTCACAGATGAGTCTCATCAGGTACCACGAACTTAAACACATTTGAATTCCTTACATGGTCACGACCCTGATCCTCTTCTACAATGGGCTCTGGGTCTTCATTCTCCCAGCCACTGAATTTGCCTGTCTTGACTTGGGCAGCATAGGTAAAGCATTTGCTATTGAAGACTGAGACATAAAAGTAGTTTGAAAGCTGCATCTTGATTCTTCTGTGGATTTCCTAGGAGGACAAAGTGCAAAACCTTCCTTTTATTTCCAAAATTATGGCTGAGAGCAGGCTTTAGCTAATATCTGGTATTTAGAGTCACTAGTTTTAACTAAATCCAGCGATTTGAAGACCTTAAACTTGAAAGCTACTGATAAAACCTTGCACAGTGGAGCATGTGGATGACTTTATGTAATGCCCAAATCACTCTTGCTTACAGGAATGCAGAAATCGATACTACTTTCAGGTGTTCGGGTGGAAATGTTCAGAGGAAATGTTTCACTTGTCAACAGTCTGTGAACTCAGAAGATCCATCCACAGATTTATTTTTTTTACGATTCAGAAACAATTTTTGCAATTTATAAGATGCAAGACCTTAAAAATTATCATCTACAACAGCCCTCAAGACTGCATGCTTTTATAAATGTGTTTTATCATGGTTAAGGTTGCCAGATTTGTGTCAGCCACTTCAGTCTAATGTCTTCAATTAGCTGGATTTCTGCTTCTTTGGTTTTGTTTTTTTTCACTGCCCCAGTTTAACCAAGTCATCTAACATTATGACTACCTCTTAAAATATCCTGAAAGCTGGGAATTTTCAGGTTGATGGTATTTCCTGGAGAACAGGACCATATTTTGCATCTGAAAAGTGAGGATTGAAAGTGCTAGAAAGCAGTTTTTTGGCTGATCTGTTATATAGGATAACTGATTAGGTGTCTGCTAATAAAAGACTTTCAGAAGTTTTTAACAAGTGATTTTTATTTTGACTGATTAAAATTTCTGTAGCTACACTGTACATGGTAAATTGGAAAACAGCATAATGTTTCAGTAGCAAAACATGCTAATACTTTTTCATATATGTCAATAGGCTGCTCTCTCTGTCTAGAAACACAGATTAAAATTTAGCCTACGGTTATGATATTGAATATGTAGGACATGTTATAATGCAAAATTAAATATAATTCAGCACGGGACAGCATTTTTGGAAAAATAAATGAATCAGATAAAAGCTGTTTAATGTCTATGTTTGGCTGCAACACTCTTTTACATTAATTTTCCAGAAAAATGGAATGATGTCGATGATGATGGTATTTCCTATTTTATCTAGTGTTACAGGAAAGTGAGACAATGAATGTGGCTTTAAACAGAACTATCACTTCTTCTCGCTGGAAGATTCAATTAGACCTAGCAGATTTCTTTTCATAAACCTGTAGCTTTCAATCTTGTGTCCATAATTTAAAACAAAACCAAAAATTGAGTAAATTACAAGTATTCTGCCATTCTGCTAACATTCTGGGACTTTTCAAATACAAAATACTACTATGAGTTGTCAAGAAAAATAAATATATTGCAACCACTTCTAAACCTCTGATGCTGTGGAATTCATGCTGTGAATCCAAACAATGAAATTCATTAGTCTCGACATTTCATAATCTCATAACTCAAAAATTCAGAAAAAAACCAAATGCTAGATTATTATGTCTTGTCTATGCATGCAGGCTGTCACCATTATATACTGAATGCTGTGAAGATGCTTTACAGTGAATGTTTGAAGGTGGGATTAGGTGGTCACCAGAGACATTTAGAAAAATCATCCCTGTACAGCTGATAGGCTGTGAAAGTGGTTCTATATTCATAAATAATCTAGTCTATGAACATCAGGATAATAAGTGTTTATCCATGATGATTATGTATTCAGATACATGTGTTGGTTGAATAGCTTAACTATACAGTTATAAACTCACTGCTTGTATCTTGGATAAACAAAGGCTTATTTCTCCTTGGAATTTTTTTGTTGTTTGGGTTTTGTGGGGTTTTTCTTTTTTTGAGGGGGAGGGAGGGAGAAGGGACAGGTTTGGAGTTTTTTTACCTGAATATAATGTGGAAGTCACAAGTAACTAATTTAATAAACCATGCAATATTTTGGCAATACCTTGTACACCAGTTAAAAAAGTTTAGAAATTAAATTGCATTTTTAATCTTGTCATTTTCAAATGTGAAATCATAAAAGTAAACTTTCTCAGTCTCTCAGCTGAGGTAAGTTTATAGCTCCACTAAAGTCAGTGTAATATTAATATAGTACAAGTATGAACCTGAAGTCTGGAATTTTACTTAGAATGGATTTTGTAGGTCAGGTACCTGTGGTAAGGTACATTTACATACATTTAGCTTGTTCTTAATGATTTATTCACTTATGGTCAGATTTGTTAATTACTGTAAGAGTTGGTAATGTTATGAGCATTTGAATTAGGAGCAAGTGACTTCCACTAGATGGAGCCAGATTGGCTCATCCATGCTTCTGTATCAATATAAAGTATTGAAGGTACTGTAGGACACCATGTCAAGTGAACCCTGCTGGTTATTTTTCAAGCTACTCATTAATAATACATGGCATTTCCTTCCATGGTTCCTTCTTCTGCAAGACTAATTGTGGAAAATAACTTCTCTAGCTTTAAGTTGGACCAGGTTCATAAATGGAATATAATATGGGGTAAAGTCAGCTAATTGATAATCACATTGAGTTGTGTCAGCATTTTGATGGAGACAATCTGTCTTTCCATTGTGTAGATTCCATGGCTATTATGTGCTTCATGTAACAATAGCTGCAAGCAGCTTG
>NW_008657545.1:5466-19749 GCF_000695815.1 Acanthisitta chloris | reverse complement strand
GAAAGACTCCAAAACCAACCAACAAAATTAATTATTTTCCACCTTGAAAAGCCAACAGGACTAAGCAAATACAACTCATTTATATATGGTAAGACAGAAACTTTAGACCAAGCTCAGCCTTGTCACTAGAATTGACCTGGTTCCAATGAAGTAGTGGAAGAGACCCATGAGGATACAAGTCTTGTATTTTTACATAATATTTTGTAAACTTCATGTTTAGGATTGTGTACATGCCTATGACATCATACAGCTGATGGCAGTACATACAGCTTCATCCAGCCAATGTAATAGATCAATCAGTACCTTTAAATGGGCACATTCTATTGCATTTGATACGACTTTAGAATTGTTCCCAATCTGTGAAAAAATAATGCTGATGGAGCATTACCATTGTAAATTTCTAATTAGAGTCTGATTCTATTAAATAGCAAAAAGAAAAAAAGAGATGTTGTTGTCATAATATTAAAATAAAAATGTGAATCACCCACACCTTTCTTAAGGCTTATAATGCATATTAGTTTATTAGAGAATTAACAAAAATGCTATAGCCTGAAGAAATCAGAGACATTTTCTGAAATAACTGTGATGTTATAAGTAACTGTATATGCCTGGATTAGTCTCCAAACTGAGAGTGCACAAGGAAAGAAGGCTAGTGGCAGTGCTTGAATTAAGCTGGGACCCACCAGAACAGAGTTTGGGTCACTCAGATTGCTTTTTAATGTTTAAAGCAGGAAGTTAGGTCAAATGAAAAACTGAAAACTGTGTTTCCTATAGTATAAACAGTAGTAGCTTGTGGAGCTCAGGCAGAACTGCCAGACAGTGATTAGAAACTGTGCTGATAAACTCTGAATTGGGAGCTAAAACTGATTGTCTCAGTGGACAAATTTAGTTGTAGCTCTCTTAAGTATTGTTATTATTGATGTGTTATTAAATTCAAGTAAAATAAATACCTTCAAAGTCTGAGGGAATAAAAGAACCTTTGTCTTAGGTTCCTCTAAATTAATTTAATGCCCCTGTAGGTCCTCAATTTTGTCATATTGTAAAAATTAAATCTGAGACATGACACTGTGAAATAAGATTGTATTTCAATGAGATATAGTGTACTGAAATGACTTCTCATGCACCAGTGCTGATATTGGTGAAATAAGTTTGACAACTCAATCAATTTGAAAAGCAGATGGTAAGTGAGAATTAGCAAAACCTTCTTCTGTGGCAAACTATCTTGATGGACCATGGTATAATGTAGTTTAAGTCTCTACTGTAAGGATTTCAGTTCTAGGTACCATAACCCTAAGTGGGACAGAATAGCCAATAGATGAGTAATGAGGTGATTATTTTCATTACGAGAGGGCACAGATTTTATCTTTAATTGAAACAGGCAGGATAGAGAGTTAATTTTTGCTACATTCGAGTGATTTACCCAAGCCTGAAAGCTGGTATATCTCTCTGACATATTTTGCATATAATATTTCTAGAGAGTCCTTGAATTTCCTATTACAGAATGCAAAAATCTATGAAATATCAAAAATTTTCACAGGGTAGCAAAATACCTTCCCACTATATCTAAAAGACCTTCAGCAGTCCTTTGCAATCAGTGGATTGCAGTAGATGAAACCAGGTACCTAGCCAGGCATGGTTCAATTCAGATTCTTTTGTGACTTGAGTTGTCAGTTCAGTTGAGATTTCATACATGGTTTGGGGTTTCTGTTCTCCTCTTTAGAACAGATATATTTATATGATGCTTTGCGGGATTTAGAGACATGAAGCCATATGTTTTTATTTACATTTTGGAGAATTTTTCAGTCTAAGCAGGTACTCCTGTAATTCAATCTCTCATCACTGTATCCTTCCTTCAGACTGCACAAACTCTATACCCCAACATTCAGATGTGTAAAGGGTTTGTCATACTGAACCAAAGTGGTAGCTACTTGTCAGTTATCTTGTGAACAGTTCATATTGTGGTATAAACAATTTCAAGACTATTTTTAATATAAAGCTCCAGGAATAATTTTAGTTCCCTATGACAATATCAAATTTGTTAACATGCAGTTTGGAGAATGACCACATCACTTACAAATGCGTAACTTGAGATGCAACCAGGTAAAACTTAATACTGCAGTTCACTTGGTGTTTCTGCCCTATTGGGTGAGTAACTCTAAGCGTGTTTTCCTTGGTGCTACCTGATCCTTAGATTTGGATGCAAAAATACATCTTCAGTGGTTTTTATCATATATTGACTACACAGTACAGTTCATTAACCCTTTTCTTGAACGTTAGTTCATAATACCATGACCAAAAGATCATAGTTCTGAAATTACTTCCTCTTTGTTAAGAACTGTTGTTTTATTTACTGAAATTACATATGGCTTTATAGCAATTATCTTAGAAATATCCCATGCAGTGTTAAAGGGCATGGTCTTATTGTGTGTAATTGCACTTCTGACTTTGTCTTGAGTCAGACATTTTGAAATACCAAAGTCTTATTTAGACAAAAACTGAAGTGTCTGTGTAAATGCCTTCTTTGCTTATGAGTAAGGTTTTGGTGCAGTAAACATGTAATATAAATTTTTTTCAGACCAGGAGGGTTATATTAAATAGTTCCATTATGATCTTTTCATTATCTTAACTTGCTATCTATCTCCTTTCTGGCCTTTTAGAGAGTATCAGGGTATACATGGTTAGGAGGAACAAAAGAAAAGTTTATTTTCCCTCACAATTGTTTGAAAGCCTTTTCTAATGAAAGAAATCCAGGTTGTGTACAATTTTCATCTGTAAATGTAATAGAAAGTACTTTCTATTTATAAACTATAGTGCCATACAAACATCTGTATCCCTCCAACATAAAGATAATTCTATCATTAGGTTTAAAAATCTTAGAAACACAAGAAAGCATCAAAATCAGAATAAACAGCAGCTTTGTTTCTTCAGATTACTTTGTGTGTCTTAACCTAACTCTTTGTAACCTTGCATTGCCAACAGAATCAGGCAATTGGCAATTAGGTCCTCTTTGCCAGACAATGGGAAGAGTGGCGCAGAACTTCAAACAGCAAAACTACTGTAGTTTTTTGGTTTCCTCCCGGTAATTAGTCATGTCTTATGTAAGTGGTTGGATTTCAGCAGCTTAAAAATTGGCATCTTTTTATACTTCATTTGGTAGTTGCTAACTGCAGTGACACAAAGTTGCAGAGTTTAAAAATACATACTAGATAACTGAGATGTCCTCTGGTGTGTTTTACATAAGGACTAGCTTTTTTGACAGAATAGTCTAGACAGTGGCAGAATGAAGTGAGGCAGCAGCCCACACGCATCTTGGGAGCAAGCGCTTAAACAGGTTTCTGAGTTCTTCTCCCACCCAGAGATTTTGATATGGAAAAGGCTAAAAAATTCAGAAGCATCTTGAGTCCCTCTAAGCTCAAGGTAAGATAGGAACAAAAGACAGCAAGTGATCAGTCTTTGATAGTAAGGGCATACTATTGTGGACTCAAGGTGAATCATAGGGAAAAGGGAACAAGAAAAGAGCTGGATGTTGGTCTCTACAAGCCAGTTCTGGAGAAGCGGCAGCAATTTGTCATGAAAACCCTGACAGGGAAGGATGATCTCATAGACATAGTAAGGATCCAGAGCCCTTGTGAAAGGAGGAAGGAAATGGCCAGCCCGAGTGAAAACAATCTGTAAGCAGCACAGTATTGCCTCTTATCAAGGGTGAATAATTTCCAGCCCAGCAGGGAAGAAAGAAATGAACAAAATTGAGCTAACACTAATGGTTTTGAGTTGCAAGATAGAGGAGCATGCAGATCTCTCAGGTGTTGTTTCACTTTATTTTTCTGCAAGATGGAGTATTACTATGTTGAGCAAGCAGTAAGTACTTTTAGATACACTTGTGCAATGCAGCTTTTGAATGAGCTGCTCTCAGTCCCAGTAATGATTCTTTACAACTGTGAATAGCACTTTCAGACTTTGGATGTTTTCCTTCTGTTCAAAATCTGAACAGTATTTGGTCTTAGGGTTTTGGTTTCTGTTGTTGCATTTTATTGCTAGTAGTGGTATTGTTATTTACCAAAAGCCCCCGGATAGAGTATTTGAAACAAGTTTTTGCTGCTTACTATCTATTTGATTTGGTCAAAGAGTCAAAATAAAATCTAGCCTAACTCTACCATCAAGCTCAGTATATAAAAATCCATAATTATCAGTGATATATTTTGAATCCAACTTTTCCTTTCTTATTTTTATTGTTTATTTGAAAGGAGATTTATATGGAAAAAATCCAGTTATTTTGCTAGCACAATCATTCTTTCAAATCTCTGTTGGTCTATGGGATTTTGTGTTTTGAAGAGCATGACTGATATCAGAAACCAAAAAAAACAGCCAACAGCAGCATTTATGCATGTTGTTTGTACTAACGAATTTCTCTATTAATTTTATATTTTAGATGGCAGCTTTGGCACTTTTATTTATTTGACATAGCAACTGAAATGCAGAGCCCCTGTGAGTCTGATCAGACAACCTTCACTACAAAGGCAGAGCTGTTATTGTTAGACAACTGGACTTAATGATCACAGCAAACAGGCTTGAAATTTTATTGGTGTGTTTCTGTGTGACTGTGACAGTGTTGACACTAAATCAAATTCAATTAGCAAGGGCTTGCTAATAAGTTACAGTGCTTTGCAAAGTAGAAAGGACAAAGCATTTTGCAATCTCCAGCCTGCAGACTAGTTACTCTGAATGTTAACAGAGCAATGGCTTAAGGAACCACGGCAGGATTTTCTCCTTAGATTAATGTTAGAGTGCTTTGCTAATGAATCCCTGAACAAATGTGTTGTGTGTTACTGGAGAGGGGGATGGCAGAAGAGAAAGTACAAGCAGCTTTTTTGTCCTCAAGTGCTCTTGAAGTGGTTTATAAAACTACTGTGCAGCATAGTGAACAGTGGAAATCGCATCAGCAGATGACAACATGGCTGAACAGAATATCATACTGGGAGATGTGCTCTGTGAGCCACCAGAGCTAGTGTCCTTGCCTCTTGTGCTGTGCTGGTGGGTGTTGCAGGTCTCAGGAGTGTGCTGTTGGCAGCTGCTGGTATGCTGGGTCCTTCAGTGTCCCATTTCTGGCCACACCCAGCAGATCACTTGGGTAGCCTGAAGGCTGCGGGCATGTGCCATGAAGCCTTGAGGACTAGCAGCCTTGGCCAAGGCTGCAGCACTCAGCATCTGCTAAGGCTGAGCACTGTCAAGTGAGCTGTTAAACAAACACAGCAGCTTTTCTTATGCAGCACCCACCAGGGCAAGGAGGAGGGTGGTGCCATCTGCCACAGGGGCTGCTGGACCCCTTAGCTGCCTTTGTCTGTGTTCCATTTACTGTTCATGTAAACCTGTCTGTGTAAGTGAGGTCTTTCGAGGAAAGAGAATGTAAAAATCTATTTCATAACGCATGAATGGAGGTGGTCTCCATTTCAATTATAGAATAGCAGTAGCAGTAATAATTTCCCCCTTAAGGTCTGCTGACAAATCCAATGCTAAATTCTCAAGCTGATTATATATGTCATTCAAACTGGATAGTCCTCTATCAATATTAACTTAGTGATATTTTAATTTAATGTTTTGAAATATTTGTATTCCTAGTATATGTGATGTCTCTCTGTTTTGCACACACATACTTTACATTAATGTGAATGTATAAAGTCAGTGTTAAATCCTGATATCATAGGAGTCCAATTTCAACTGATGATAGCTTTGTAAAATTTGAATAATTTGGACTGATTTTTTTTCCCCCCAAACTGATGATTTCACTTTCAATAAGTGTTCATGGAAAATTTTACTTAAGTATTTCAGTTACTTCCAGAATGAAGATTTGAGGGCAGTACGCCATTTTGTCCAATCTAAAGCTATGACAAAACTGAACTGTGTATTACTGTGTCACAAAGCTCTTCAAATTTGCTCTGCTTTGCCTCTGAGCATACGCTCATATGCCTGTCTTGTTAGCATGTGTACATGTTGTTTATGGCATCTTATAGGGGCTTCCAAAGTAAATCTGGAACCAAATCCATTAATGTACTATTTCAGACTGACATTTACTTCTAAGTCAGAGCTTATCAAGGCACTCATGCCCCCATACTGCAATTCAGTGTGTCCCAGCTTTGCTTTGTGAGAACTGTGGTGTACACTGGGTCGTCCAAATCATCAGACATATTACATAAATATATGGACAAGGGTGAGGAAATGCCCTTTATCCCTTAGCATCATCTTTTGGAGCAAACTACACTGGGTGCAGCCCTACCTTAAGTACTGTGTGCAGTTTTGGGTGCCTCATTATAAGGGCATCAAGCTCCTAGCGCATGTGCAGAGGAGTGACTAAGACAGTGAAAGGCCTTGAGGGCCAGACTTTTGAGGAGCAGCTGAGGTCACTTGGTTTGTTCAGCTGGGGGAAGAGAAGGCTGAGAGGTGACCCCATTGCAGTCTACATCTTTGTGAAGGACAGCAGGGGAGAAGCAGGTGCTGGTCTCCTCCTTCTGGGGACCAGCATCAGTACACAAGGAAAGGGAATGAAGCTGCATCAGGAGAAGTCCTGACTGGGCATTAAGAAAAGGTTCTTCACTCAGAACATGGTCAGTCACTAGAACATGGACGGGGTCTGAGCACCAAGCCTTCCAGACTTCATTTGTACACAGCTGTGTGCAGATATTCATCTGTATGTGTGAAGATGAGGGATGAAGTCTGAACTTCTTGATGGCTAGTTGCCTGGTATTTTTGGTCACCAGTTGGTGTAGCTGTCCTGCTTGCCTGAGATCTGCAAGAGACTTGGAGCAGTCACCTCTTTGATTGTAACTCAATGTCATTCTTATCTGACAGCTAGCATTTCTGTAGCTTTTGGTGGTCAGGAAACAGCAAACATCTTAAAATGTTTAACAGATCCTTCCTTTCAGCTTCATCAAAACTGTTTTCATAAACAGCTGACAAATCCAACATCTTAGAAGATAAACCATCTAATTAAGAAAGCTTTTAAACATGGTAACTTCTTTTATTTTAGTCTCCCTATTGTTCAGCTGCTTCTTTTTAAAATTGCCATATGTCCATCTGGTTAATTCCCTGTAAAAATAAGTATATTCATAATTGTAAACATTTGGATACCTATGAATATTAAAAAATGAAAGTCTAATGAGAAAATTAAGAACTCTCTTTTTAGAGTAGTGTTGTGTAGTGTGTACTATTAATAAGACCCAGGGCCAAACATTGAACAAATAGCAGAAAAGAAGCTATTAACTCATTATTTTTCAATGAACACCGTCCACCCTATGTAGTATGTGAGGTACAGTTCTGTGAAGAACATGTTATTGAATCTTGTAATTCACAGCTGTATCATAATGCATGCACACCAGAGGGGAAAATTCTTTCTAGTATTTCCTACCTTCAGACAGCTTGAACCCTCTGCCTAGATAAGGTTCTTTTAATCTTTGCATGTGTCTGTGTGTGTTACGCACATTGTGTAGCATGAATGACTACACTATCAGATGATGAGATGATTCAGTGTGGTCCAAGTACTCAATCAGGAACGCTTGGAAAATACAGTACTTTGCTTCATTGGTGAATCAGATGATAGGCTGCATTTTCCATCAATGAAGACTAATATAAGAGGAGACTAGGCCAGCAAAGCTTTCATTTTTGCACATTGCTTTTGTGCAAATCACTTCATCAGCTTCTGGTCTTGGTTATGCTGGTGAGCATGAAGTAGTTCAATCCAGATTGAAGGAGCTGAACTCAATTTGTATGACCACAGCAGTCAAAATCTGTCTCTAAAAGTGCAGTGGAAGAACTGGAAGGTGGTATAAATATTATTTATTCTTTTATTTAAAACATCAAATTTTTACAGTCTTCACACAGAGCATGTGTAATTATTTGTAAGTTTTAACCTTTATTTGTTCAGAATGTTTCCTGTCCCCTCTACAAGATGGCAAAATAAATAATTTTGGCGGAGGCAGGTGTATTTTCTTTCTTGTTGCAACAGTATTTCAAGATAAGATGTTCTGTGGAGAGAATTGTCTGGGTTAAGTATGTGGGATTGCTGTGCTGGAAACAAATTGTAGCATCCTGCAATCATTGAGCACACTGCCTTGGAACCTAAGCACTGCATTTTGTTTTCATACATTGATTACTTTTGGGTTTTCCTTTAGATTTTGTGGAAAGTTGTGTTGTAGCCCGGGAGTTACGCTTTGCATATGGTAAAGGCTTCCATCCATGAAAGGGTTACAACACAAGTAAAGCTTCACAGTTGTCCTGAAGGTAAAAAACACATCTAATTTATAATTAACACTTAAAATGTCATAACCATTCAAGTGGCAGAGCTCCGTGTTTTGGCTCTCACTTCCCAGAGCTAGCCACATCTCTGCCCCAATGGTCCAGAGGATAGCTTTAATCAAATCATCAATTATTCCTGATTTAGCCCTCTACTTAGAACAGTGACAGGTATGTACAATGTGGATGGTCCTGCAGAAAGTTTTAATTGTAGTAAAGACTTTAGTTGAGTTCAAAGCTGTAAAAGTGTAAGAGAAAGCAAAATAGGTGGGGAGCCATTGATGTGATTGCAAGCATACCCTTTGGTAGGAGGTAGAAGCTCCTTGTTGGGTAAGCACATTGGAGCCCTTTCTAGAGGTAAAAGAATTACAGAGGATTTTTCTCAGGGTTAAATCCTCTTGTATTGAAGGATTAAGTTGCTGCAGCTAACCTTATCTTAGGTAGGCAGCAAAGTGAGTACCAATAATAAAGCAGTTTTTCCTTCCCTATCCGAAACTAAAATGGAACTGGGCGATAGTTGGATGACTAGGTACAAGACAAGTAATCCTTCTTCCTTCTCTGCTTTGCTTCTCTCTACCTAAAATGTTACTAACAAGTAGACAGCTATTGTGAAACAAATTCAAAGTAACAGGTTTGTTCGTAATGAGGTAGAGGTGATAAGCTATCTAAGAGAATATAATTTCTTGCTTAAGTGAAATTGCTTTTGAAACATTTCTTTATTATGACCAGTCCCTGAGGAAAATCACTGATTCAGGCTTGGTCTATATTCCAAAATGGAATTTTAAATTGCTGACTTCAGTGTTGAATATTTTAGGATATTAATCTGTCACTGTTAGCTTAATGACCTGCTCTTCTATCAAAGAAGGGTTGCATCTCTATATAATGCCTTTGGTATGTGAATGCGGTGAATGGGGAGCTCTGGCAGCATTTTAAACTTATCAGTCAATAGTTATTTTTTTAGTACTGCTGATGACAGACAGTTGAATTTTGCTTTTTTATGATTGCATCTACACAGAACTGCAAATAAGGAAAGGGATGCTTCCCACTCCCCACTGAGATCGGTATAGCATGGCGTCTGGAGGGAACCTAGGGCAGGAGACTCTCTCCAGGCAGTTGAAGCTGAAGCGATGTACTGAGATGTAGTAAAAACAGGCAGGAGAATAAGGATTTGACCATGGTTGTTAGAGGAAAGGTACAGCAGATCTCCTGTGCTCTTTATTGCACGATGATTGTGCTATGCCTGTGGGGTAGACGAGATTAGACCTTGCCTCTCAGTTACCAAGCTCTGCCATGTGCTTTAGAGACTGCAGATATTATTCTGTATTCGAAATAAACACTGGAATGACAAGTTTTAGGTCTACCTGTTCTACAGTTTTGTATATCCACTTGTTTAGCTGACATTGGGAAGACCACAATGGCTCCAGTGCATTCTGTGGATCTCGAAAATGTGATACACCAGATTCTTGGACACTTAGCAAAAGAAACTGCCAAAAGAGCTTGCAAATGCTTCTGGAGCTAGGGATGAAACCAGAAAGTCCTCTTCTTCCTCTGCAGTTCCCTATTAGGAAAGAGATGTTTAGTCTAACATGCCCTTCTAATTCAGATTCACTAACCCTTTCAAATTCAGACTGTTCTTCTTCAGCTAGGAAAAAAGGAGCAACTTAAATAGCATCTCGAGATGCATTAAAACTGAATCTAAGAGCTGACAAAGTAAAATGTGATTAAATGTGGAATGGCAGCTTGACCCCATTTGTCTACTACCGTAAGCATGGACTGAGCTTGCCCTCTAGTAAGTCTTCAGTGCCATCATTTCTCTGGGAATTATTAAAATTTATCACCTATAAAATATTAATTGTACAAAACCTGTGGATCCACAAGTTCACTCTGTCTTAAGACAGTGGTTCTGGGTGTATTTTTTCTCCAGAACAGCAGGAAGGCCTGGATGTTTTGAACTGTTCATGAAATTATCTGTATCAGTCACTGTATTGTTCTTACATTTTTTCCTTGAGATACTGAAAAAGTGGTAAAAGCTGTTTAAAAGTGAGCTATATGGACCTCTGTTCTTTCTAAAATCTTTTTACTGTATGATATGACTGAGTACTATTAAGCAATATGAATGGATTTAGTTAGAGATTGTTTTTGTTTCTTCTTCCAGTACCACCAAGAATTTGTAATATGCTAAATCATCATCCCTTCCTGCTACTGTTTTCTTACATCTTTCTCTTGTTTGTATGGCTTTTGTTTATGTAGCTATTTGTATGTAGGTCAGCTCTCAATGCAGTTAATTTATTAAGCTGTTAACTCGAGTTGGGTTACTATGTCAGTTCAAAGTAAAGCACGATATTTTATTTTGTTTGTATTACCTGGTAGCAACTTCCGGATTTTTTGAAATAAATAGGCAATGCTCTATGTTGTATGTGAAACTGTGGTTCAGAAAGTGAAATGTGTACCTGAGGGACCAAAGGTCAGGATAGTGACAGGCAGATGAAGATCCTTCTGCATCTCATTATCCTTTCATTTGTTCTAATGGAAATAGTCTTCCTTTTCATGAGATTGTAATGAAAACTTCCCAGAACTTGGTCAATATATGTGTAATTAATCTACAGGAGTCTACCTAATATGTAAGCAAGAATCAAGCCTGCCACCTAATTTCATTGTACTTTTTCATTCTGCATGCATGGTGGCATAAATCAAAAACATGCTAAGAAATAATCACTGGGTGGTTACTAGAATTGAATATGTGGTCGCAGTGATATAAGACTACTCTTTTTGAGGGAAGGAACATGAATACAAAGGGAAATGAAGCACACTGTCTGGCTTTTGCATCAATGAGGATGGATACTCTGTGAGTATTAAACGCATTACATGTATGACAGCTACTCATAAACCCCACTGAGTGTATGATTAGTTGTCATGTCCTCTACCATATGTAATATGTCAATCTTTTTCAGTTTTACTGTACATCCAACAGGCTACAAGAAATAAAAATGCATGTGCCCCTGTACAGCTGGCACTACTGTTTAGTTGAATGACTTCTGCTTTTAACATTTAATTGACTGTTTGTCTGTGTTATCCATAAGATAGTAATTTATTTTTTCTTAAATGTATGATTTGGCCTCATTTCAGAAGCAACTGAATTTAAAAAAATGGGCTATTTTGGAATGTTGAGTCCATGAACATCTTGTATTTTTAAATTTTCAATAGGATAAAACAGTGGAGAAAAAAAACTTTTTTTTTTGTCTTATAGGGCTTTCAGTATTCATTGTAATGTATTTATTACAAAACAAGCTTTTACCCACCAAACTGGGATCTTCTACTATACACTGTAAGCTTTAATGAGGTCTCTGTTTATCATAGACCTAGGGAAAAACTGGAAAAACGTGGCCATCTAGTGAAGACTGAGGACCTGTAGAAGAGACTATTCTAGTTGTCATTACCATTGCTGAATTTCAGAACTCTACAGTTTATTTTAATCACTGTTCAAATGCAAGGCATTTTGTTAACATCCTGCGATGTTATGGCTATGATTTTTAACTAAAAAACCTAAATTCTTACAGCTTCCCAGACTTGACTTGAGCAGAATTGCTTACATAGTTGCAGCCACATTTCACCTGCCTGAGCATAAAGTGTGTCATTTCTGCAACTGGTACCAGTAATTTTCATGTTAGAAACTGCACTGCAGATCAAGTCTGCAGTTGCTATCAAGAAAAATGAGAACTAGATATTGTATGACTGATTCCATTAACTGAAGGACAGGTACTGTATTGATCTCTGTATGTCACCTACATAAGTATTGAGAATTTCATTCTAGGGACTGGACAGGACAAAAAAAGGGGAGAGGGTAGGACACATGACATGACTAACAGAGGAAGTCACCAGAGCTTTAACAGCTCCTGTTTTAAATGCACTACTCTAGGTGATAGTGGGCAATACAGAAAGGATACAGTGGGATCCCATGAATATTTCTGTTTACAAAGGTATCAGTGGCAAATAAACTCTGTCTTTATAGTTTTTAACTGAGTGCATTTAGAATGCTAATTATTGAGAGAAAATGTGCTTGTGGAATTTCACAATGCTATTTTTAGGGTGCTTTTGCAGAGAAAAGCTGAACTTCTAGCGAAGTTTTGTATATTAACACTGGCAAGTGTAGCCAATGCTAGTAAGGTTTGCAGTGTACAAATGATTAAGGATGGCAGGGACTACCCAGTAGCAAAGGAAGGCATGCTAAGTAGTAGAGCATCTATTATGCTTCTTATTATGGCACAGATTTATGGGTGGAATGGAGGATAATGCAGTTCACCATTAACGTTTGCAGAACAACAAATTCTCCACCTTACATGCATCTGTCTTGAAATAGCTAGACCACAGACAATAAAGACAGTCACATTTTCCTCTCCAAGAGTTTCGTGTATCCACTGTTGGCAGTCTAAGTGAGTCAGTTGAAATTCTTTGATAAGCTATTTTAATTACTCCAGCAAACTTCATATCTCTTAGGCAAGCCCTGCTTAAAAACAATGACCTAAGATAAGGGCAACTTGTATACATTTATATTTACACCATCAGAACTTATGTTCCTTTGCTACCCAGCCTGGAGACAATAATTTACTGCAATAGGGTAGGGAAATCTGTGTGGTTGCCAAGCAGAATTTTACTGACACAAGAATTAAAACCAGCTTCAAATTCACGCTGTAGTTACGAAGAAAATATTTACATCCTGTGAAGAAGCAGTGATTATTTTCACTAGAAGAAAATATAAAGGATAAAATGTTACTTAAAATATATGGGAATGACATTTGTCCATGAGTAAATAACATAGCTGAGAGCCAAGTTCATAACAGAAAAAGACTGTAGGCAGATATGCCATGCACAGCAAAGAAAAAAAATAGTTGTAAGGAGAAAACACTTTTACAAAATAATTGACACTGACAAATGCAGGAAAGGAAAGCACAGTTTTTGCATGAAGAAATTACAGTACCTTGTCAAGCAAAGGAGTAGTTTCAATCCACATCTGGAAAAAAGTATTTCTGCTTCGGAATTTCCATCCAAAGATGAAACAATGCATTTTGATTTTAAAAAACATTTTGTACTTTTTGAAGGGGAAAAAAAAAAGAAAAAGATACCTGAAGTTGAAGCTGAGTTTGGTTGTTCAGCCAGCAAGCCAAAACTCAATCCATTCTTTTATTCTTTTCTGCAAAAGGAAATCCTAAAGAAGTATCTTGCTCCCTACCACCAGGAACATGAGCAAGAGAGAATTACTTATCATAATTACCTTCAGGAAGCTATCTTGATATTAAGGCAAAAGACTAAGCACCTTTTCTAAAGCGTATGTATTTTAATATATATATTCGTATGTGGATATTTATATGATAAGATGTTTAGATACACTTTTTTTGGTCATTTGTGGTTTTTTTACACATGACCCGTTTTAAGGGGGTTTTTTTATTGCTGTTCTTCTGTTTGTAGCATGATAATACTGGCTGTCAGAGAACATAATGTTTTAAATAAAATTTGAGCCTGTGGGTAATCCATTGTCTAACAGTGAGGCATGAAATATTTCTTAGATCTCTGCCTCTCTGCCCATTTCTTGCATATTTGGGTTGGGAAATGCTGGGGGGCAGCCTCAAGAAAACCCAAACAAGTGCTCAGGGCAAGTATTGTGTGAGCCATTGCCTTGCTCTTAGGCTCTACTTCTCTGTCCCTTCACCCAGTTTAAAACTCAGAAAGTGAAAACAAGGCATCAGAAATTACCAGATCAATCCTCTAAATTCCCAGATTACTAGACTAAGTGTGCACCACTGGGGGTGGACATGAAAGTACTCTTTCTAAAAGTCCTTGATATGACTAGGATCTGTGTTTATTCTTGGCTAGTGCTTAAGGTTGCCTAAAACATTGTGGGGAATGACAGCAACATGCTCTCTGAAAGGACCTCATGAAGATAACCTTGAATGTGACTACAGCAGTGGGAGAGTAGACATCAAACACTGCACATAAACAAATGTG
>NW_008657545.1:1547-5443 GCF_000695815.1 Acanthisitta chloris | reverse complement strand
CATTTGGTCAGTGCAATTCTGTAAAGTTATCTAAATCTGTCAAAGTATAAGGCTTGTCAAGGATATTTTGTTGTCATTATAATTTCATTCACATTTGCTCTATTTCTCTCCCTGGAGTTCTGACACTAAGAAGACAGTTTTAAAGTGTATAAGGTTGTTCAACCAAGCTCACATGTGACCTGTGTTTGACTTCCATTGCCCCTCTGGATTTGCACTGGGGCAAATAAATAGTATGGGCAATGAATGTGCTCCCATGTTGTTGTCGGTGGACTAGATTTTTCTTTGCTATCTACTTTTAAAGATATCTATGCATTTTTAATATAATTAAATAAGAAAATAAAATAAGAACACAGCTTTGATTCCGAAATTTAAATCTGAAATTAAATTAAGTTGTCTAAGCAGGACTTTCTCTCATGGACCACTGCTGGCTATGGCCCGTGACTGTGTTGTCTCTTAAGTGAATTAAAAGAATGAGAGAGTGCTTTGGGTTGGAAGGGACCTTAAAGATCATCTAGTTCCAACCCCCCCACCATGGCCAGTGACACCTTCCACTCTACCAGGTGTCTCAAAGTCCCACGCAGCCTGGCCAGCAATGGGTCATCCACAACTTCTCTGGGCAACTGGTAGTACATATTTCTCATATAATACATGCATATTCTAATATAATGTTTCAATACCTATTTTGAAATACACATTCTTTGTCTGCTTAGTACTGAAACATCTGCTCTAGCTCTTTGAGAAAGGGTTGTGACAGAATTTTACTGTTAATATAGAATTTCATGTAAATGGCTGCATTTCTTCCTAAAAAACATTTTAATAGCAACTTGCAATTTTTGTAAAGGTCTCTTTTTTATCAGGAGTCCTTTGGAATAAACAGTATAAATATATTTGTAGATTATATCAAACTAGAGTAAATTGCTTAATAGAGTAAATGGTTTAGTGTCTTTTCTCAAATCTTTCCTTGATCCTTTCTGTTTCACTCAAAGAAAGCCTCTGGTAGTTGTAGCTCATTTCCTTAGGACAAAAATCTCAGAGATAACAGGTATTGTGTTTTTAAAATGATCAGGTATTTTTAGTTCATTTTTGTGCAAATTGCAGGTCACAGGGATTTTTTTAGATTGTTCTTTATCGTATTTATCCTCTGCTGTGTATTTTGTAGCATTTTTCTGTTACCTACTGGATTATTCTTCAAAACCTGCTTAAATCTTAAGGTTCTATTCACAAGAGTATTTCTGTACGGTGTATCTATTTTACTCAAAACAAGATTTGGTACAAAAATCACACAAAACTGAATTATGATTTGATTATTTAGATAGCATTTCAAAGAAATTTACATTAGACTGCTTATGCTGGAGAAGTGTCCACGGTCAGTGAAGCATTTTAAGAGGTTCTCTGAACAAAAAAATGACAACAAGAGAAAACATTTGACATATTTCCTCTGCTGTTCAGCTCTGATGAACCTTCTGGTTCTTTCAAAGTTTCAAAGTAGAGCATCTAAATACCATCACTGAGGTTTTCCTTGCCATTCTTCTAGCTATAACATAAATGAAAATACAATATATTTCACTTGAGCCTTTTCCTAACACTGTATCAATTAACTGTGGCCTGTGTTCAGGTCATCACTGACATGAACTTGTTGATCTATCTCTGACAATTAAGTTGATTTTACGCAGTTATGTTTTCAATTACCTTTTTTCCCCCGTTTTGCTCTTTCAGATTTATAGATTGTTAACGAGTTGGAATGGACCTTATAGATCATCTAGTCCCAGCCCCCCTGCCATGGGCAGGGACAACTCCTGCTAGACCAGGTTGCTCAAGGCTTTATCCAACCTGACTTTGAACACTGAATCAGTCTACTACCCTTTGGACCAGGTTCTCCTGATGAATATTTTGGAATCTGTGCAGTTACTGTGACTATCTGTATAAATATACTGTGGGATTTTTTTGTTTGGCTTCGATTTTATCATGAAGAATACCATTGTTGCTGTTTACATTTTTGGAACATAAAAGAAAGAAAAAGTAATTATTATTTTTGAATACTGCAAGGGGAAAGACAAAATTGTACCCATTCATGACTGGTCAAGTTCTGTGTGGAATCTTATTCAAGTTAAATGACCTACTACTTTATACATATTCCCTGAAAATCAAGTTTTGGCACTAATTGCTAGTTCTTTGGGAAAATGATTTATTTCTAAAGTTTGTCTTTAAGGGTGAAGATTGAAATAAGCCCTGCAGGACCAGTTAAGTAGCTTATACTGCAGAAGGCATTGGTGGCGAACCAAACTGCAACCAAACTGATGTCATGCTAGCTGTTTTTTATTGGTAGCTATATAGGCATATATTTAAATCTTCTCTTGCCAGCTTAGTGTAACGCCAACCACTGTCAAACAATCCTTTCTCAGATAAGTGAAGAATATGTCTGTGGTCAATTTTGGGTGTTGGTCCAATGCCAGATAACTCATTGTAAATATTGGGCACATACTCCTTGTGAAAATACCATTCATTTACACTTCCTCTAAGCATCCTGGTGTTGAGCAGACCACTCTAGCTCAATTAATTTTTTCTTCTTTCTTTGCAGTTGCCATTAGTATTTTCCTTTGCTTGATATTGTGCCATATTAAAACTCAAATGGCTGAAACATTTACACAGTGCTCTTTCTTGGAGTTTTTTGTCTTGCTCACTGCTCCCCAACAAACTCAGGTCTTTGCTTTAAAAAAAAAAACCTGGATTAGCTGAGACATAGTTATTTCTTTTCATGCATATATTTATCATGCAGTATGTTGGGTCATAAGTTTGTCTTAACTCCTAGTAATATTGATGACACATGGCTGTCTAAATACACTAGATGTTTATTTCAAACTGTTGAAAAAACCTGCATGCTTATAACTTTGTTTTGATACATATAGACATAAGATTATGGCTATGAACATAAGTGTCCTTTGTCTGTTCTCAGCTCATGCAGTCCTTAAGCTGTCGAGGTGTCATTTCAGTTCATCCTATCATACAGGACTAAAAAAACTTCAGTTAGAAAAGCAGATAGGTAACTTTAAGTACAGATAGGTTATTTTAGTATGACACCACAAGCTTCAAACTACATGATATATGCTTCATCTCCATTCCTTGTGTTCCTTTCATAAGTTTGTACTCAGAAATTACCATGTGTTAAGCCTGATGTTTGTCTAATTGAGAATTTTACACTTAGGGTGTCCAGAGAGGCATAAGATGTACCTGTCAATGCAGAGTAAAGGTATATTACAAGCTGAAATTTCCTGTGTGCCATGCTAGCAATGCATAATATATTTAATTTACATGTTACCTGCATTGCATACTAGTTGAAACATACTCTTTAAAGCTGCCCGTCTGTCAACAGTGATAAACTGCTTACAGATGTCAATATAAGGCCTTCATTCATTTGTGAATTCAAAGTACTAAGGACACTCACACCGACATTACATCTTAGAATCATAGAATCATAGAATTCAAGGGTTAGAATGAACCTTACAGATCATCTAGTCCCAACCCTTCCTGCCATGAGTAGGGATACCTCCTCAATAGATCAGGTTGCACAAGGCCTCGTCCAGCCTGGTCTTCAACACCACCAGGGTCGGGACAGGGTCGGGACAGCCACCATGTCTCTGGGTAACCTGTTCCAATGTCTCACCACCCTCTTTTTTCTCACATCTAACCTAGACTTTCCCTCCTTCAGTTTGAACTGAATTGAGGGCTGGGGGAAAGGCTATGAATATGTATTTGAACTGAAAAAAAACATTTTAAGTCTCTATCACAGGCAAAATAAAGTGGAGGCAAACTGCAACAGCAGAAAAAAAGAGCTGTGCAAGAGAGAGTGTGATTTACCATTTCTAGCAATCCATATTATTAATGCCACCCAAACCCAA
>NW_008657545.1:960-1301 GCF_000695815.1 Acanthisitta chloris | reverse complement strand
ATCCAACCGGTACGTGTGCCTAGGATTGCCACAGTCCAGATCTAGGACTTTGCACTTCATTTTGTTAAACTTGATGAGGTTTGCATTGGCCCACCTCTCAAGTTTGTCAAGGTCCCTCTGAATGGCATCGTTTCCCTCCAGCATGTCGACTGACCCGCACAGCTTGGTGTCGTCAGTGAACTTGCTGAGGGTGCACTCAGTCACACTGTCCATGTCATCGACAAAGATGCTGAATGGTCTCGGCCCAGCACTGACCCCAGAGGGACATAACTCATCACTGGCCTCCACGTGGACAGTGAGTTACTGACCACAACTCTCTGTGTGCGACCGTCCAGCCAGGT
>NW_008657545.1:0-292 GCF_000695815.1 Acanthisitta chloris | reverse complement strand
TTTCCCTCGGGAGAGGGCCCACATTATCTCTAGGGTTTTTTTGTGTGTGGCATACCCATAGAAGCCCTTCTTATTATCTTTTTTGTGGCTGGCTAGTGTCAATTCTACCTGTGTCTTAGCTTCCCTGACCATGTCTCTAGCTTCCTTTACAACTTCTCTGTATTTCTCCAAGGTCATTTATCCTCCCTTCCACCTTTTGAATGCCTCATTTTTTTCCCTGAATTTTCTCAGCACTTTCTTATTAATCCATGGAGGCCTTCTGACATTTTTCCTGATTTCCTCCATGTCTGGA
>NW_008657544.1:923-1140 GCF_000695815.1 Acanthisitta chloris | reverse complement strand
GGTCATTGTGGGGCGTGTCCTTGCGTAGAGCGACGTCATTACGTCACATCCGTTTACGCTCCCCGTGTGCGTGCCCACGCTCCTCCCCTGCAGCCAATCACGTCGCTCCTTTCCCCGCCGCCCCCGTCTCGGCCAATCAGCGCTGTTCCCGCCGCGTTGTCAGCCAATGGGCGTTTCGCGTTTCGGGCGGGCAGATGGCGGGGTTGCGTGCGCTGGG
>NW_008657544.1:0-530 GCF_000695815.1 Acanthisitta chloris | reverse complement strand
CCGGCCCCGTGTCCGTCTGTCTGTCCCTCTGTCTGTCCCGTGTCCCTCTGTCTGTCCCTCTGTCTGTCCCTCTGTCTGTCCCGTGTCCCTCTGTCTGTCCCTCTGTCTGTCCCGTGTCCCTCTGTCCTGTTCCTCTGTCCCTGTCACTCTGTCACTCTGTCCCTGTGTCCCTCTGTCCTGTCCCTCTGTCTGTCCCCGTGTCCGTCTGTCCTGTCCCCCTGTCCCTCTGTCCTGTCCCCGTGTCCGTCCGTCCTGTCCCTGTGTCCGTCCGTGTGTCCCCGTGTCCCTCTGTCCCTCTGTCTGTCCCTCTGTCTGTCCCTCGGCCCCCGTGTCCCCCTGTCTGCCCCTCTGTCTGTCCCCGTGTCCCTCTGTCCTGTCCCCCTGTCCTGTCCCTCTGTCCGTCTGTCCTGTGCCTCTCTCCCTGTCACCCTGTCCCTGTGTCCCTCTGTCCTGTCTGTCTGTCTGTCCTGTCCCTGTGTCCCTGTCCCTCTGTCCATCTGTCCTGTCTGTCTGTCCCTGTGTCTGTCTGT
>NW_008657543.1:21316-33328 GCF_000695815.1 Acanthisitta chloris | reverse complement strand
CGGCTCCCGCTCCCCATCCCCGGCCCGGCACCTGTTGCGCAGGGCGAGCAGAGTTGGTTGTCCCAGGGTTGCTCCGAGCCCCGGACACCCCGAGGGTCTCAGCAGCGCTGCCGGAGTTGGGGCGCTGGGGGATGGAGAGGTGTGAACAATTCCCAGCACAGCAACTCCGGTTTCACCAAGAGTCTGCCGAGCTCTCCCACTCCTATTGGAAACTCTGTGGAGTGGGAGCTGGAAGAGCAGCCCAAGGATGGGGAGAGGTGCGTGGCTGATGAGGAAAGAAAGATAATCTCTCCTGTGGATGCAGGCTGGGGGGGGACGGCACCAGAGAGCAGGGGCTCAGGAGTTTGTGAGCCCTCAGATATCCCTTGGTCTTTGTTTTCTCATCCCTGCCACTGGTGTGAGGTGTTAATGCACCACAACTGACTTTCCCCTCACTGTTTGTGATCCTGGGGGCATGTGGTACTCAGCCCAGTCCCAAACACGCTATCCCTGGCCTCCTGCACATCATATTCCATCCTTCTATCCCAGGTCATGTGTGACTCCTCTTGTTCCTATGCCTTACCTGTGTCTCAGGGCTGCATGACTCCGGACAGCATTGGAATCCCAGTGACTTTCTGCTCTTTGCTCTCCATGGGACCTCTGAATCCATGTCACAGTAGTAAGCCTTGAATCAGGACAAGCCTGATCCTGCCTGACACTAGGCAACACTGTCCAGAGGACTGGCAAGTTGCTCAGGGAGATCTCAGAAAGAAAAGAAACTGGTGGATCAGGGAATGCAGACAAATTCACTCCAAATCTGCTTCTAGGGAGGCAGGAAAAAGTTCGCCTCCTTGAGCAATATGGAAAGCAACAGGGAAGGAGATGCTACATTAGCAGGGTCTGGAGGCCAAAACAAAGAGGATTAAATGGCAGCAGGGCCCAAACCTGCACCAGCTGAGGTTTATCCTCTGTCTCTTCAGAGCCTTTCCTGTGTTTTATGTGATGGACAGAAATATCTCAGCCCTGAAAGTGAAGGCAAGATGCATCTTCCAAGAGTATAGGGAAGAGCTCTCTCCCTACTCCAGCTTTTTACTGCAGCTTCTTTCAAAGCTGTCTCTACAGTCATTTGGTGGAAAAGTAGTCCAGCTCAAAAAAGGCAAGAAATTATAGCTAGCATTTAGTATTTATAACTATTACCATTTAGCATTTATGCCTATTTTCCTGGTTTTGGATGGGGAAAATTTTCATAGTAGCTGGTATAGTGCTGTGTTTCAGGATGAGAATAATGTTGATAACACACTGATGTTTCAGCTGCTGTTGAGCAGTGCTTACACTAAGTCAAGGATCTCAAAAAAGGCAAGAAATTATAGCTAGCATTTAGTATTTATAACTATTACCATTTAGCATTTATGCCTATTTTCCTGGTTTTGGATGGGGAAAATTTTCATAGTAGCTGGTAT
Source organism: Acanthisitta chloris (assembly GCF_000695815.1). Taxonomy (NCBI): domain Eukaryota; kingdom Metazoa; phylum Chordata; class Aves; order Passeriformes; family Acanthisittidae; genus Acanthisitta; species Acanthisitta chloris. Next base: position 31,889 of record NW_008657543.1, on the reverse strand, counting down.
AGTGCTGTGTTTCAGGATGAGAATAATGTTGATAACACACTGATGTTTCAGCTGCTGTTGAGCAGTGCTTACACTAAGTCAAGGATTTTTCAGCTTCTCGCCCTGCCAGCCAAATCTGCTTCTAGGGAGGCAGGAAAAAGTTCGCCTCCTTGAGCAATATGGAAAGCAACAGGGAAGGAGATGCTACATTAGCAGGGTCTGGAGGCCAAAACAAAGAGGATTAAATGGCAGCAGGGCCCAAACCTGCACCAGCTGAGGTTTATCCTCTGTCTCTTCAGAGCCTTTCCTGTGTTTTATGTGATGGACAGAAATATCTCAGCCCTGAAAGTGAAGGCAAGATGCATCTTCCAAGAGTATAGGGAAGAGCTCTCTCCCTACTCCAGCTTTTTACTGCAGCTTCTTTCAAAGCTGTCTCTACAGTCATTTGGTGGAAAAGTAGTCCAGCTCAAAAAAGGCAAGAAATTATAGCTAGCATTTAGTATTTATAACTATTACCATTTAGCATTTATGCCTATTTTCCTGGTTTTGGATGGGGAAAATTTTCATAGTAGCTGGTATAGTGCTGTGTTTCAGGATGAGAATAATGTTGATAACACACTGATGTTTCAGCTGCTGTTGAGCAGTGCTTACACTAAGTCAAGGATTTTTCAGCTTCTCATACTGCCCTGCCAGTGAGTAGGCTGGGGTGTGCAAGAAGCTAGGAGAGGACACTGCTGGGACAGCTGACCCGAAGTGGCCAAAGGTCTATCCCATATGATATGGCATCATGCCAGCAAACAAAAAAGACTGGGAGGAGCTGACTGGAGGATGAGCAGGGCATCAGTCAGTGGGTGGTGAGCAGCTGTCCATCACTTTCTTTGTATATTCTTTTATCATCAGCATTATTATTATTTTCCCTTCTTTTTCTGTTCCTTTAAACTGCATTTATCTCAACCCATGAGTTGATTTTCTTGATTCTCTCCTTCATGACACTGTGCAGGCAGTGAGTGAATGGTCGTATAGAAACCACAACAATTTTGTTTAGCATTTTGTTTATTAAGCAGTCCTACATAGACAGAAGATGCTAATATAGTAATGAAATTTACTGTCTCCTCGTAATTCCTTGGAAGTACAAATAGTTCTCAATCCTGCTGCAGGAGCTGGCATGTGTTCTCTTTTCAATGTGTCTCCTTCAGGACTCTGGACTCTGATTACATTTACATGGTGACATTTCTTAGCATTGTGCCATGGTCTCTTGCCAGTTATCTTTTCTTCTCTCAGAGTCTTAGCAGCAAGAAAAATCCAATGTGCCACCCATCTTCAAGTACAGCATTCCTTCTGCCTTTATCTTGCTTGTCTTCTCTGCTCTTTGGGTGGGGAGCCAAAAGATCTTCAGTGAATGAAAAAAAAGGAGAAAGAAAAACAGTGGAGAAGGTCAGGCCAGGAGAAAAATTAAGCTGCCAGAAATATATGCATGTAGCAGCAGAATATACAGATTTGCTGTTTTCATCTGTTTCTCTCAATGGGAAGTGAGTAAGATCAGGCAAATCTAACATACCTGTTCGTTGGAAAGGACATAAGGAGGGAAAGGATAGAGATATTTTCTCCTGGGAGGAGGAGTTACTTTTGCTTTGAGATGCTTGAGAGGCTATCTCCACTCCCCTCCTTTGGTGCACATGCCAGGTAAGAGATGTCCCTTGACGCCCCGGGCAGCCCCATGCAGGGAGGTGAGCACAGTAGAGCCCTTGCAGCATAAATTCCCACCAGGCTTAGCTCTTCAAGATTGCCAAATCACCCCTGAAGTCCAAGGGGCCTTGCCTTCTTTGTAGGTCACAGTTCATGTTTCTGTGGCACCACCACAAATCCCTTTCTGCATCCACCTGCTGGCAGATGGATGGGCACTGGCACTGTGGAGGCTGCTGAAGGGACAGTGCTGCTTCTTGGCTGTCCTGCCACACTCCTGGTCTGTGCCCAGCTCAGGCTGCTCCCTGTGTGGGTGCTGGAAATGTACCTAGCAAACCCTTCTATGGTATTGAGTCTTCCTTGCAAAACCCCTGCCCCATGGATGCCTTCCTGGGAGGGCCCTGCACAGTACACCCTACAGCTGTGGCATTGACCATCCCTGTGCTCTGCCTGGGCCATTGCACTATGCTGGTTTTAACTGAGGTAGGTAATTTTCTTCATTATAGCTGGAATGGACCTGTGTTTTGGATTTGTGCTGAAAACAGTGTTGATAACACAGGGATGTTTTCATCACTGCTGAGCAGTGCTTACACAGAGTCAAGACCTTTTCTGCCTCTCACCTCACCCCACCAGCAAAGGGGATGGGGGTGCACAAGGAGTTGGGAGGGAACACAGCTGGGACAGGTGACCCCAACTGACCACAGGGATATTCCATACCATATGGCATCATGCTCTGCATACAAAACTGGAGGAAGAAGGGGAAAGGGAGGAATGCTCGAAGAGATGGCATTTATCTTCCCGAATCACTGTTACACGTGACAGAGCCCTGCTTTCCCGGGGATGGCTGAACACCTGCCTGCCTGCAGGAAGTGGGGAATTAATTCCTTGGTTTGCTTTGCTTGCATGTGCAGCTTTTGCTTTACCTGTTAGGCTGTCTTTATATCAACCCATTTTCTCACTTTTACCCTTCCAGTTCTCTCCCCCATCCCAGCGTGGGTGAGTGAGCAAGCGTCTGTATGGGGCTGAGTTGCCAGTTGGGGTGAAGCCACACCACACACCCAACAAGGTTGACCCCAGGGGCTGAGGACACTGCGTGGAGCTGCCCTGGCCCTCTCAGTGCCACCTCATGCACACCCTGGGGCTAGGTGCCTTTCAGGGCTGCAGGGCTGAGCTGAGAGGCCCAGCTAATTAAAAAACAACCCCAAAACAACCAAAAACCCACTACAACTTGCAGATTATTTTTTTTCCCCAAAATGTGAAAATCCAAGGCACAGAAAGATGACCCAGTGAAAAGTCTGTCCTGTGAGTGCTCTCTGTCTCCTGGTGCAAGAGAGATTTCCTTGTGCTCAGGTATCCTCTGTAAAGCAAAAGCACCTTCTGCTGCAGCTGGGGATGACTTTCCCTGAGCTGATGGCACCCTATGTTCCATCTCTGCTTGCTGAGGTATCCCACAGTGAATGTACCAGTTGTCTCTGGTGGGTTTTGGGTGTGAGTTGCTCTCAGCCCATGCTCCACCCTGAATAATCCATCCAGTGAAGCTTTGGGGAAGATCTGTGGTCCCTGCAGATGCCAGTGAAAAAGTGGTGAGTTTCTCCCTTGTGCGTGTGCATGTTTGGTTGAGTAAGTTAATGACTGCATGCAACAGCGACCATATAGCTCTGTTCCCACACGTGCATCAACCAGTGCACATTAGCAAAGCCACCTTGTGCAGAACAGTGGGGAAAATCATACCTAAGAAAGATAACTGAGAAAAGAGTATCGCTGCAAGTCATGGCACTTCTTCTCAATACTTGTATTCAGGGGTGGAACAAGCCTGAGTTCACTTGCAGCAATGAAATGCCCCATTAATCACGTATGCCTTTGAAAGGGATATGTCAGGCTTGGCTTATACGCCTACATTGGTACCTGATCCCATCTAGACAATGCCAGACAAGCGCTGAACAAAGAGGCTCTAGTTAGTAACTTGACTTATTTGTTAGTTTGCTAGTTAGATATAAATCAAAGTGTCGTAATAAGCCAATGATGTAGCAGCAGCTGCAATCTAATTTAGAGAGAAACAGCCTCATTTTAGTTTTCCTGACATGAACACAAAAGACAGTATCAATACTGAAGCCAGCAGAGACACAGCTGTATAAAACTAGTGAAAGGTCCAAATACGAGGGCAAATATATTATTGACTCAATAAAAGAAAACTTAAAATTGGTCTATACATCAACAGTTTTAAATTGTCAATGAAAGAATGTTGACGACAAGGAATAAATACATCTTGGAACTGTGACATTTAAAAATCATTTCATCAGCATATTAAACAAATAGCTCTGGTTACATCCTAAGCACTTGTGTGTGTGTAGGAAGGACTTGCTTCAGCTATGACCCTGATTGATTGTCCTTTAAAAGTAATCATTTCTGTGGTAGACTGGCCTCCCAAATTTTGCAGTAGAAGCCTATTAACAAGCTGACCTTTGAGGCAATTGCACAAAATACTGTGTAACAGCAGCAAAGAATGCTCTTAGGAAGGGCTGTATTTCTGGCTGGCAAGGTAATGGCTCAGCTCCATTGATTTCAATTGAGCTATATCTCTTGATATTGGCTGGAGACCAGATCTGTGGTATCTATTTTGGGAAATGAATTTAGAACCAACAAAAATAAATACTTCCAGATGCAGCATTGAGTCAGCATATCACATTCAGTGCTGCTTGAAAGTATTGAGTCAGTTGGTGCAGATAGATTTTTAAGAAGAGATGTATGGTTTTATGATGGCCTCTGACATTTATAGCCAGGCTTGCTTTATCTCTTGCTTCATAAAATATAGGTCACAGAAATATCCTTGCAGGTAGAGCAATTACTGGCAAGTCTAAGCAGAGGAGACCATGATATGCAGCACTCTGCAACTAACAACTAGCTTGTATTATGAGGTTGGTTGTGGGTTTTTGCCTTTTGAGATTTCAGACCAGACCCTAGAGCTTGCAAAACCAGTGGCCTGAGTCCAGGTAACAAAATCTAGCACTCCTATCTCAAAGAAAAGTGGAAAGGAGAGGTCTGTCATGTTCCTCTGTAAAATGAATTAACTCCTGCAGCTATTTGCCCTTGTTCTACCTGAACAGAAGATGTAGTCCAATGGAAACACACCACTGAGGCAGGATCTGATCCTGCAGGATTGTTGCTGTGCACAAGATCTGCAAGATTTGACATGAACAATCAAAGTTTTAGGCAGCATATCTGACTAGAAGAGTCCTGTCAGTCCTCAACTAAGATTTCCCCATTCAAACACCAGGAGCATCCTTGAACTTGCAGTGTATTTTGATGGTTCACAAACCCTGGTGCCTGGAGAGCTTTCTGCAATGAGGGGCACTGGCATGTGACTGACCCAGGGATTCTGAGCTCTAAGTGCTCCTAAAAGAGACTTCAGTTGCTTTTATTCATGTTCTCATGTGATTTTACCAGATGCAATTTTGCTGCAAATGCCACAAGAACATTGTATCACCATAAATATTAGGGAATTACGGGTTGTGGGATATAGGAGAGGATATCTCTCTGGTGAGATGTGATCCAGTACCTGCATGTCCCTCTTTCCAATGAAGCACAGCTCTTATAAAGAAATACAAATCAGGGGGTTGCATTGTGGGAATCCCAGGGGAAAGCTTTATTTTGTGACTTAGCTCTTCATGTTGCAATACAGAACACAAAGTATTGAAGCACCAAATCAAAAGCTCTGAGGATTGGCATGGATGGCAATCCAGCATGGAAAGGTGTGTGTAAAGTAATCACAACGAGTAATACATTAACTTTTCATAATTACTCCACGCTGATACTGGCAGGCAAGGTTGTGTGGCAGATCACTTAGATTGAGCAGTAGAAGTCCAGTGTGTAGATTATTGCTCAAAAATGCTTTTATTCCAATTACGAGTGCAGAGATGATACTCTGTATGAAGTCACGGTTTGGGAAATCTCAAGACTGATCCAAATACTGTAATTTGGATGCAAATATGGGAAGTTGTTTAAAATCTACTGTTTTACCAGTTTTGTACAGTCAGGAGCATTTGTTTGATTATTATTTACATTTTCTATATGTTGCCATTGCAGTCAGTGTTGGCTGATGCTGCTCAAATCCACATAAGCCTTTTGTTGGCATGAGGTTGGTGTGATTCAGCACCTGACAAAGAGTGGAATTGTGATGATCTTCTGTTTTCTTTTCTGTGCACATGATAAGCACACTGTAGATGGTAGAATATTTTCTGTCATATCCAGTAGCTGGGGGTTTTTTTTAATTTATTTATTGAAAATCATGAGCAATATGACTACTCAAGGAAGAGGAGTTTTGGTCTTGGGAGCCCCATCAGTTTGTCTAATGACCATGGCCAATTATGCTCAGGGAATAAAGGGTGAGACACCTAAGCTTCCTCAGGAATACCATTGTCCCTGGTACCAGCGTTTCACCCATGCCAGGGAAGAATGAATGTTAATTTACTTGTGCATTTTCAGGAAAGCTGAAGGAGTGAGGCCTCCACTGGAGAGATGTCGCATGGACAAAGCTTTGTTTGAACACGTGCAATTGTACCATTTACTTTTTAGCCAATCTCAATGCATTGCACCATTGCAAAGTGTGTCCATCCTTACTTACCTGCCATTATGGTCTCTTAAAACTCCTCTGCAGATGGGGAAGGTCTTAGGTGCTACACCTGCCTGCTGTGACTGAGGACTCTGCTGCTCTGCAGCTCTTTGTTGAACCTTTTGTCCCCTGTGTTGAAGGCCACTGGTGTCTTCAAGTGGAGAGCCTGATGTTTCAGTTTTAACTCAGCATGTTCTAGTGTTTTTTTGTCAACCAATTCATTTGGAATAGATGTGACCTGTATAATAGTAAACAAACTCTGCTTTTGGCTTATTTATAATTAGGTTGCAGCCACTTGTGTTCTTTTCCCTTTCCAAGATCAGCTGTAAGCAGGTTTAGGAGGACTTGGTGGGTATAAAGCAGGCTGGTGACATTTTTCTTGTGTCTTGCAGGAAATGCCTTGGGGAGGCCATCAAATAAACACCAGTGGGCTGGGCAATACTGAAACAATGAGGTTCTTTGAGTAACGTAGATAAACCCCATTTTAGATACAGCAAAACAAAGTAGCCTGACAGAAGAGCCGGAGTGGCTGTCATGCAGCATGAGTTTCCAGAGTTCATTGCAGTTTTAGGGCTGTGTAGCTGCCTTGCATCCATTTCTCATGCCCTCCTTTTGCTCAGATAGCTGCAGCAGATGTATGTCAGTGAACTGGGTTTCTTTAGTTTTGTTTGGGAAGTCAAACTGCCTGAATAGCAGCAGACAAGCACTGTGACTGCAGCAGAACCACTTGTTCTCCTGTGGATTTGGCTTCTTTGCTCTGCAAAGGCTTCTGGGGAAGAGCAGGCTGTACTTGCTATCTAGGTGATTAGATAGTAGTTTCTTGTATGCAAAAGGCAACCTATGTTGGGCTGAACAATCTCTTCCAGCCTTTCCTAGGAAAAAGCAGGGCTCTATTTCTCAGCATCATGGTGCTCACAGAAATCTGCTAGCCCCCACCTCGCCACCTGCCCAGCAGGTGTAGCAGAAGTTGGAGTCACAGGTGAGATTAGGTATGTTTTTTTTCCATTTTCTCCCAATTTTATGCTATTAAGAGACATTAGTTTGACTGGGTTGAGAACTTCCCAGTTGCTGCCTTCCAATGTGAGTAAGGCTTTCCCCCAGCTGCTGGGAGAGGTTGTGTATATATGGATGTGGACCTGCTAGTGTTCAAGCTATGAGAGAGTTTCCTGCACATTTTTCCTTTCTTTCTTGAAGTATAAGGGGAGGTGTTGTGGGGAAGGGCAGGTCCCATGAGTGAGCCAGTGACATTGGGCAGTGTTATGCTCTGAGGGTGGGAGCAACAGCTGTGCATGTGAATAGCCACAGTTTGCAACAGAGTAGGTTCAACACTCCTCATGCAAACAGACCTGGAAGTCCAAAGTGTGCCTGTAAGGACCACAGCAGCATCAATGTGGGGGGAAGGAAATACCTGGGGGGTTGTTGCACCTTTTCCTGCCTGTAATATGACTCCCATTGCACTGTGCACAGGAAAAGCTACACCAACCTGTTTGGAAAAAAAAATGCTTGTATGGATTTAAATGCAGATTTTGGTGGCAAGACCATCGAGAATGAGGGCTGCTGCTCCAAGGGTTGAGCTGCTGTTGGAGTATTTGAGGCTGGGAAACCCTGGCCAGCCTAGCACATTGCTGTGTAGCAGGCATGACAATGCCATGTAAAAGAAGTTCCCTGAAAGGCTTTCAGAAGTCAGAGCAGCTATACAACAGCCTGGGAGCTTGTTAGCTCCCTTGCTACATCTGCCTTGAGATGAACAAGAGCCCCCATCAATGCCACTTCGGCCTGTACCTCTGCGCCCACCCCACCTGCTCAGGACAGGCTCCCAGACAGACAGACAGACAAGGATGCACTTGCTCTTCCTCCCACACTTCTTTTTCTCCCCTTTTTCCTCCATGGCTTTTTGCTTTTAAAGGTTGCTGCTGACAAATCTATCTATTTGGGGCAAATTGTCAGTGAGAAACTTCCGCTCGAACTCTTTGGGACAAAACTGCCTCTTTGAAAGGGTAAATCCCGTTGCATGAAGGTCTGAACAATGGCCAAATGTGTTGCTGCTACTGCTGCCGCTGCTGCTGAGGCCGGGGCTGTGACAAAGAGCGGATTAATTGGTGCCGCGGCTGACTGGTTCGAGATGGCTCCACTCAGCCCGCGCTGCGGGGAGCCCCATTGACTGGGCCCCGAGTCCCACTTTTCACAAACTCCAAACAAAAGTCAATTTCTTTTTTATAAGGCGAGGGAAGAAAAAAAAAATCAGTTCATGTTTGAGCTCGGGAAGTTGACTTGTTGGATTATAGGGCGTCATGCTCTCTCTGTCTATCTCTCCCATGCTTTAAAGTTGCTTCTCTCCCTAAGAGAAGGGTGAAGGGGGAAAAATGGGAGGAAAAGTGAGCCGAGCCCATCAGTGTGAGCATGACGGTGGGCTCTGGGGAATAGAAGGCTATCAAGAAGCCTGGACTCTGTGACAATGCTCGGGACCAAGCTGGAGCTCTTATTTGGTGGAGTTAAACTTCTTCCCGTCTTCAAACTCTTCTGTTCTCAAGGTGTCTGCAGCATATTCAATCCTCAGGTAGATAGCACTATCAGGGAATGAGACTGAGTCAGCATGATCAAAGTCAACATATCCATATGGAACGTCATGACTGGCAAAGTCTCCTGCTCTCTTCTAACAGGGAAGGTTTTCTCATGCGGCAGTGGGCAGCACAACTAGATGTCTTGTGTTCTCCTTCAATAAGCTTTGACTTCCTCTCACTCTAAGCAGATCAAAACAGGGAATGCAGAATGAGGTTCCCAGGAGGTACATCCCATGCACTCAGAAAAACTATAATATATACAGGAGCAATCAGAGAGAGAGGGGAAAAAAAAAGGGAAGAAAACCAGGGGATTACTCTTGTGCATACAGATGTTAATAGCCATTACCAAGTTGGCACAGTTTCTGCAGCTGAGGTTGTACTGGAGCATTTTGGGAAGTTAATCCCTGTAATTGCTTTGATAATCTTGTGGTATTTAAGGTATCACTTAATCAATATTTAGCTTTTCTTTTGGAAAATAGTGATCCCCAAATAAAAGGGAGAGGCTATTGTCAGATGTAACTGCTGACCCTCTCCTCCTGGCGGTGGTATAGTATCAGGTCTCCTAGTTACCTGCAATTTATTTGCATATATTCTGTCTTTGCAGGGGGACATTTCACACTGGATTCTATTTCTCCCTTCTCTGCAGAGTGGATCCTTTGATCTAACTCTCACTAATTGCTTTGACATGCAGGGGGGGGGAGTAGGGCATCCAACAGTTAAAGTTAATTCCCTTGATTTTTCAAACATCATTTTCTGCAACCTTAGTTTAATGGGACACAATGTGATTTATCATCCACAGCTTTGCTGCAGACTATAAGGCAAGCAAAGAGAGCTTGAAGTTCGGGTAGAAGAGTACAGAGTGCAGCAGTTTGGCTTAAAGTCATTGATGATTCTCGTGCGTTGTATCTCTGTGCACTCTGAGCATGAACTTCTGATATTTTAAGGTCCACATAAAGTGATTACAGGTTTTATTCTGTCCACTTTTCAAGCAGAACTATCTTTGTAAAAATGGGTGCAGCAAGAGCCAAACAGTAGGAACATCTGTTCATGTTATCCATGTAGTTCTGCAAGTATAGCTTAACTTGAGAAGAGCCTCTGGCTTCATTACCGAGCTGGAGGATTTAACACCACACGACACACACACACCCTCCCCTGAACCTTTGACTGTGACCTTTGCTATGCCACTGCATTTGCTTTTACCCTCTAGATGTTCTTTGACTTTTGGCTAACCTGACACTGGAAAGGCCACACTATCTTCCCAAGCTGATCCTCTTTTTTTGTCTGTTATATAGACATATATATATATGTATATGGTTCTGAATTATCTAATCTCTGATTTTATCAGTGAACAGAGAGAGACATGAAACAACAAATCTGTAGAAAGGTGAAATTATTAGTTTCATTATACTCCTTTTTCTTCCTCCTTACAAGAATCCATCAAGAAAACTACTAAGATAGAAAGGTGAAATTACTTGTATTATACATTGTCTGGCATAAAGGTCTATAGAAAATGAAGAGATCCTGTGCTGGAGTTTTCCTTACTGTTGGGTATGCCCTTAAAATTTTCAGGGTTTCCTAAGAGGAGTTTCATTAGTGTGCAGAAGACAATACAAAGAATTATCCTTTTCATTGTGCCCCTATTCTTATGCTTCTGGCTGTCAACTACCAAGCTCTAAGACTAAAGGTGGCAATTTTCAGCACAGCAGCTGAGTTGTGGAGAACTCCAAGGGAAGGAACGGTC
>NW_008657543.1:14847-21288 GCF_000695815.1 Acanthisitta chloris | reverse complement strand
GAAAGAGGCTGGAAAAGAGGTGGTTGGAATTGACTAGAAGGACATCATTAGTGATTTTAGAGAGAGCAATTCCTGCAGAGTGAAGTGGCTGGAAACCAGACTGCTGAGTGTCAGAGAGGTGAGTTCAACAGAATGGGAGTAAACTAGTCATTTGAAAGGATAAGGGTTAAAGGAGATGAGAAAGGCATAATGGTATGTAGAGGAGGGTTGTTTTTGCAGAGACTTCAGAGGCTTATTTGAAAACAGACGAAGAGGGTGATCCATAGAAAGAGTCTGCTGGTGAGAAGGAAAGTGCTAAGCAAAGAATGAGGACAGGGGAGGCTGAAGGTAGCCCTAGCAGGGAGTGGATGAAGAAAGGATTAATTTTCCAAGGATAAATGCAAAGATGCAGAGGATGAACACAAAGGTCCAGAGACATTCCCCAGATTATGTGCCTGGATGAAATAAGGCAGTGTAGAGACTGGCAGAGTTAACAGTTAAGTGAGTGGGGAAGGACAACAAGGGAAGCTGAGAGGAGAGTTGCGAGTAACTATCACCAGACTTACGGGCTAAAGAACAGATGAAGAAAGATGAAGAAATCAGAGCAGCCAAAAGGTAACTGGAGAATGCCAAAGGTGTAAAAGGCAGAAAGAGCTATTGCAGTGAGGTCAGTGACTCTGTTGAGCTGGCAGGTAAAACCTGAAGCTCTTAATATAGTACATGAACTGCAAAAATGGTCAAGAGAAACAAAGTCAGCAACAGTGAGGAGGGAAAGGAAGGGTTACCAGGAACACACTGTAAGGGACCAGCACCATAGCTGGCAATCATAACAAAGTTCACAGTGAGGCAAAGACAACTGGGGAGGCAGCTGTGCCATCATGTGCAAGGGATTTTGAATTACTAATCCAATTTCAGGTGTGGCCATAAGGGTTTCCAAAGCTCATGGTCCTGCCTCAGTTGATGTAGTTGAGAAGTATAAAGGATACCCTTTAAATGAAACAACAGCAGGTATAGAAGAATCTATGAATTCTCTTGTTTTCTTTTTCATCCATATAAACCCCTTAGGTTCCTCAGAACTTCTCAGATATCCAAATTTCCATTTTGGACAGATAGACCTGCCTTCTGAGCCTGTTGTTGCTCCCTACCTAGAGAGTCTAGTGTTCAGCAATGAGCTTTTGTGCTAGGGCTGAGCAAAGTGACCTCCCCTGGGGCAACTTGAGGCAATTTCCACTTGTCCTACTGCTTGTTACTTGGAAGAAGACACCAACTCCCAGTTTGCTACAACCTCCTTTCAGGTAGTTGTAGAGAGCAACAAGGTCTCCCCTGAGCCTCCTTTTCTGCAATGACCCCAGTTGTCTCAGCTGGGTATGTAGCAGGATGCCAGTTGCACCGTGCTGCACTGTGCTCACCCCAAGCAGGGTCATCTGCTCAGCCCCATCAGGTAAATGTGTAACATCCTTGTGGGGACAGCTGAATATGAAGACAAGATTGCTGCAAAGCACTGAGATTGTGAGAGAGGATCAAACCGTCTGCTCTTCCAAGCCTAAACTACTTCTGCCAGAGCACCAAGCAGGAAAAGAAACACTAATTTCTTCATGTAAATGAAACATACTTGGTATGAAAACCACCAAGAAGCAGTAAATATGCAGCCTAGCTCTGTTTTGTATAAGGTCACTTTTGAGAGGTGAAGGATAAGGTCTGACATCTCTGTTTCTGTTGAGTCCAGGGGCTTCTCCCCCACAGAAAAGTTCAGAGGATGGAGGAAGTCTGTATGAACCTCCTGAGCTGAGAAGTCAGCTCATCACACCACTCAGGGCTGAGAAGGTGGAATTTCTAGTCCAGGCAATAGTGCTAGAGTTGGAACATTTGCAGTACCTCAGGTCCAACTCCAGTCTTGCCAAGGCTGTGGACTCAATGAGCTATGTGCCCAGGACTTCACTACCACTGTGACCTAGAAAGAGTCATGTTTGTGTTGGGAGAAGACAAATTCAATGCATTTTAGGAGCCCTGGTTTACACTCTCTGCCTGTAAATCCTTTTAATGTTTATTTGTATGAAATTGTTGTCATTTCTAGATGACAACTGAGCATAATTTAATTTAACTACATGCTACCAGGATCTGCAAGGCTATCTGGTAAAAAAAAGTTTTCCTGTGGAAAAAGATAGGTTGAGGTGGAGGGAGGTGTCTTTCACAGACTGTGAAATATGACTTTATTGTCAGACAGTTGTTTCCAGTTCTGGGTACACATAGCCCAGAGTGCTGTGTCAAGGAGATAGATAATGAATGTCCCAGTTGCTGTGAAATATTTCCATGGATCATTTATTTAGTTTGAAATAACAAAATTGTCTGTTATGTTCGTTATTGAGTGACCTGGTTTTGGCCATGATATGTTTCATTTCCTGCCTAGTAGCTGGTACAGTGCTGTGTTTTGGATTTAGTTTGAGAATAATGTTGATAAGACACTGATATTTTAGTTGTTGCTAAGTAGTGTTTACTCTAAGTCAAGGACTTTTCAATTTCTCATGCTCTGCCAATGAGGAAGTGCATGAGGAGGGAGCACAGCCAGGACTGGGCACTCAAACTAGCCAAAGGGATATTCCACAGCATAGAACATCATGCTCAGTATATAAACTGAAGGGAGTTGTCTAGGAGGGGCTGGTCATAATTTGGGGATGGGTTGGGCATCAGTCAGTGAGTGTTGAACCACTGTACTGTGCTTCTCTTGTATTTCTTGGGGATTATTTTTCTCTCTTTGTGTTGTCTCAATTTTCATTACAATTATTATTATAATAATGTTATTGTTGTGTTTTATTTTGTTATTAAACCCAGGAGCTTTACCTTCTTTCTGATTGTCCTCCCCATCCCACTGGTGGTGGTAGTGGGTGGGTGTGTGTGAGAAAGCAGCTGTGTGGTATTCAGCTGCTGTCTGGGGTTAAACCATGGCACTGAGGAAAACATCTTATGCTTTATTGTACTGAGTGTTAACCAGGTTTTCCCAGTTAATTAGTCCATTGAATTATTTAGCATGCAAAGTCAATTAAAACAGTATTACAAGTTATCTGAACTACTTTTATCAGTCCTCTGCTGTGCTTGGTATTGTGTAAAAAAGGAGATAAATTTGACTTGATTTTTGAAATCTGAATTGCAGAATTGGCAATCTCCATCTCCCTTTATGCTGAGAAAAAATATTTTTATGATGCATTCCTCAGATCTACTTTAGATTTTGAATTTGGATGAGATTAATTGTGCTGTGAAAGTAGCAATTTAGTAGATGCCCTAAAAGTAGCCGTCTACTTCCCTGCCAACTGAATCCCAGACAGGTCTTTAAGGACCTTAAGGGAGGGGAAAAAAAGGGCAGAAAATAGTAGAATGGAAAAATCATTATCTTCTTCTCATGAATGGGGAAGAGAAGTGCAGAGGGATTGCAGGTGGGATTCATCTGACTACAAAGGAGGCATTTGCTGTACTGACTGCAGACTTTCAGGTTTGGTATGTCAACTTTCCATAGCCAATTGGGAGAAATTCTTCTGGGACACAATTCATCCTTTACATACCAGACATTCAAACTAGGCACTTCTTGGTTAGTAGGTATATGATGACTTTCCTTCCACTGACTCTCAAGACTTCTGTTCTTACAAGACTCAGATGCAGAGAACTTGACATGGATATTAAAAGTCAGGTGAGATGAATCCCCCTGGCTCCATGTCACATGGGGGGTTTGTGTTGGTGTCCGAGAATGGACCAAATTTTCCTGAGAAGCTTAACAGTGATGTCCTTCTCCGAAGATCTTTTAGTACAAATACTCTTTCTGAGGCAGAGCCTGACACTGGGAACCCTGAAAGCTTTCATCAAGCTACAGAGGGCAATATGTAACCACTGATGTGGGATCACTTGTTTCTTCTCTGAATGATCAGGTAAACCAAAGCCCAGCTGTACCGTTGAGCAGGAGCAGGGTAGAACCCTGGGCCTCCATTAGTCCTCCAGCTGTCCAGTGGCAGAGACTTCAAGAGAGAAGAGAAGCAAACTGCTTCTTTTCTGTGTTTTGATCCATGCATGTCATTTGATTGGTTTTCCTCATCAAACATGATGCCAAACCTCCTTTGGGACCTTGCAGGCAGAAACGTGAAAGACATGTCAAACTGAAGATGTTTTTTAAAGGTGACAGGATTCAGATCTCCTCAGAGTTACGCATCCACAGCCAGGCTGTTCCTAGGACAATCAATGGACACTTGGGAGGATGATAAATTTACTTTGCACCACTTGATTGGAAAGTAAAGAAGCAGTAGATGCCATTTCACATGCCAATTATTCCACTAAAAAATGCATACATAGAGGCAGAATCAAACCATCAGAAAAAGAATTTCAAAAACTCAGACTTTTGGTTTGTTGCATTTTGCATGACTACAGCTTTCATGCCTCACCAGTTCAAGGCCTTTTCTTTTTTTGATGCTACTTCGGTGACACATAACTTCTTTAAAGATGGAGAAACTGAATCAAGGTCAAAGTTACCGTTTTCCACTGTGAACTAATGGCAGTGACAGATACAGCTGGAGACAGCCCAATTTTCAGGCCTCTTTTAATCACTATATCAGGCTTCTTCCTCAGTTAGACCAAGAATTTCTCCAAATTGTACTGTTCTAGATTTTTTTTCCAATGTAACTGTCAAGCTCAGTTCATTTTGTCCAGGAATATTGGTTGCACAGTCAGATATTTGTAGAGGGATGTACATCTGTATGTTTATATTAGGGGGCAAATATTACTCTACTCTGCTGTGTTGTTCTCTGCTGAGCAGAGAAAACTAGGAACAATTAATTTCATGTCTCTTCCGTATGCCAAAGAAGCACTCTCAATCTTTACTTTCAAGAAGCAATTAACTTCAGGTTTATTAGTCAAGTTGTGCTATGAAGTTTCAATCTTTCATTGTACACTGTGAATTTTAATTACAATTTATTAAAATAATTTAATTGACTTCAGTCAATGGGCGTGAATGAGGGCAGAATTTCCCTGAGAAAGCTGTAGACAGAAGAAAAGGCCACCCATCCTAAATGCCTTCTGCCTGCCCTTTTTTGGGTTGCATCAGACTGTTTGAAAGAGGGCTGCATTTATCATCTTTGATGCCTCCAGCTCAATGGTCAATTCATATTAGATTCCACAAAAGGCAGTGAACCAAATTCATCTCTGATACAATTCCATTGACTTCAATGGTCTTATCACAGGGATTAATCTGGCCTAATATTATAGTGTTAGAATGCATGTGTGTGTGTACTATTAGCCCAGACTCTTTGCTAGAGATCATGCCGTGTAAAAGCTGATAGCTGTTGCAGTTGCAATTTGCTCAAGAAATCCAATTCCTTTTGTTGACCCACTGAAGTTCACATTCCAAAAAAAAAAAAAAAAAAAAAAAAGGAGACCAAAACCCCCTCCAAATCCCCAATCAATTTGGAACTGCAGCTGAATTTAGATGTATATTTGCTAATTTGGTTTATTATGCATGCAAATATTGGTATAAAAGGTGTTTCAATTATTTTCTAAGGCAGGGACCTATGCATTCTCTGCAGTCACAAAGAGTTTAAATGGAGTTATTTTTCCCTGCCTATAATCGTTCTCCCTTTTAAGTACCCAGGCAGAAAAAGTAAGTTTACTGCTTCTAGCACAATGGCTCTCTTCACTTTTAGGTTTGGGAGACCTGGGTGACCTACGAAAGTTAATTAGAAGGTTAACAAAGACTAAGGCAGAGTAGAATACAACGCCTCTCCTCCAGCCAAAGATGTCATCCATTAATTAGGGAAATCGTTAAGGTGGCCTTTATTGAATCCATAGAAAATCGGCAGTTTGCGGTCGACAGTTTTGATCAGATTTTCCTCTCCCCAATAATACTACCCTTAATCGTAGGAGCCGCGGAGGGTTCGGGGTGGGATGGGAGGGGTGAGGGGGAAAGTGTGTGTGCACATAGGGGGAGTATGTGTTTCAGCGACATTACAGTTAAACAGCCGCCAATTGTGACGGCTTTGATTCTCAGGCTTACATGGCATACTTATTCCATGATGTAATCTTTATTGAACCTGGTAGCTTGGGGGTGGGGGGCAGGGGGCAAGAGAAACTCGCTGCTGCTGCTGCCGCTGGCTGCCTCTCAGCCGCAGGAAGCCCTGGGAGTTAATATTGCAGTCATCATGGGCAGAGCTCGCTGCTTCTCATGGTAATACGCGATCCGACTCCCCTTTCCTCCTCCCTGAGGAGTGTCTGCTCCTAGCGATGAGAGCAAACAGCCATCTGCACAGCAGAACCTTCGCTTCTCCACGAGCACACTTGCTGTAAAGTTGAAGGGCCTTTTTGTAGGTCTTAGGTTTTTTTTAATACCCTCTTTTTCTTTTCCCACTACAGTACCAAAGTCGTGTTGCTATGGAGAGTTGCAAGTGAAATGTTAGACAGTCCTGGCATTTGAACATGTATATTTTTTAACCT
>NW_008657543.1:10863-14801 GCF_000695815.1 Acanthisitta chloris | reverse complement strand
ATATTGAACAAGCTATGTCAAGGACAGTGGTTACAGTGAGTCCAGCCTGTTCAGTAACCAAGAAAGTGACCTAACATTGAAGAAGTGTTTTGTTTGAACATGGGAACTCATCACCTTCTAGGAGAGGAAGGCAAAGATAAGGGCTATGGCAACTCACGATATTTATGTTTAAAGCAATGCTGTCCTGGCTCTGAAGTCCTGGAACCTACTGCCTGGAGCTATTGGTTTGAGGGGTTTAAAAATGTGGAGTCAAGAGCTGTTTGCTTATCTAGAGGGCTATATCCTATGCAGCATGTGGTACAAAATGTCTTAGAAAGATTATAGAAATAAAACTTTGGATGAATAATACTTTGACTGGTCTTCAGGATAAATTATACACAGTTCCAGGCCTTTAAAGACCAGCAAGCTATATAAATTCTTGTACTTGCTCTTGCACCTCATATGCTGGTAAAAAAACTTTTCCATGTTAGCAAGAATTTCTCTACCAAAAAGAATTTGAGTGTGAAATGACAAGAATAAACAAGTTTTAATATACACAGGGCACACATCTGCCTTACTGCCTGTATCTTCTTGTACAGTGCATTAGATAGTACTTTATTTATATCCAGCCTATAATTCAAGCTCTCCCACCAAACAATTCAAGTTTACCTTGTATTTTTAATATGCAAAATATGTCGTATTGAAAGCAAGTATCAGCACAGACACAGCAGCAAAGAAATGCCAAGCTGCTTTTGGTATACTCCACGCGACCCTCAGCTTTTCTTCATCCTTGTGTCAAGAGGGAGTGTCCTGGGTGCAGCTGGGATAGAGTTAGTTTTCTTCCTAGTAGCCGGTGCAGTGCTGTGGTTTGGATTCAGTGTGAGAGCAATGTTGATATCACACTGATGTTTCAGTTGTTGCTAAGTAGTGCTTACCCAAAGTCAAGGACTTTTCAGTTTCTCATGCGCTGCCAATGAGGAGGCACACCAGAAGCCAGGAGGGAGCGCAGCCAGGGCAGCTGACCCAAGTGAGACAAAGGGATATTCCATACCATGGAACATCATGCTCAGTGTATAAACTGGGGGGAGTTGTCTGGGAGGGGCTGATTGCAGTTCAGGGACAGGCTGGGCATCAGCTAGAGGGTGGTGAGCAATTGTATTGAGCACAACTTGCCTCTCTTGGGTCACATATCTCTTTTTGCTGTCTCCTTTTGTTATTATTGCTATTATTAATATTTTGTTTCCATTATTAAACTGTTCTTATCTCAACCCATGTGTTTTACCTTTTTTGCCTATTCTCCTCCCCATCCCACTGGGGGGTGCATGTGCATGAGTGGCTGAGTGGTGTTAGTTGCCAGCTGGAGTTAAACCAGGGAGATGGAACAAGGTATACTCCACAAGTAAGGCTCTCTCCATGCTTTGAAGAGCTCCCAGAGACTTGTGATTTGAACTGGAGTGTCATTGTGTCCCCACAGCTCTGTTTTGGACATTTTCCTGGGTTAGGCCAAGAGACAAACTAACTCACCCGTTGTGTAGCCAATGAGATCCCCAGGTAAAGTGCCATAAAAGGGCCACACTCTATTATTCTTTTATTATGGAGCAGCAGAGGCTGTTCAAGAGTTATATTGGATTTGTATATGTTTTCCTACTGCCTTTTGTCTTCCAGTAGCAGTCCTGTGGTTTTGAGAACTTGGCCTAGAGACAGGTTCCTAAATTTAAGGTGGCATCTTTGAGAAGCTTCAGAAATAAATTATTATGGGTAGGGCAACACAAGATCTCTGTTGCTTAGACATACTTTTGTATCACTGTATCTTCCATACTAAAAATGCCTTTGAGGTGGAGATTTGGTGTTGGGTGTTAACTTCAGCACTCTTGCAATGAATTTTCTGGCAGTATTGAACAGCATTTGTAGAAAGACCCTGGGAAGCAGTGCATTACTAGTGGAGGTGTTGCTGGGAGTATGGGCAGGATCAAACCTCAGGTGTGGGAGAAGATTCTTGTAGCTACAGCTATAAGAAGCATACCAAGAATGAGAAGGTGATGACTTACAGATGTTTTTTTTCTCAGCTGATGCTCTTGGAGTCACAGATCAAATTTGTATCCTTGGCATGGAACTTTACTGGATTTTTCATGTGATATTCTTTCCCCTTGGAAGATATGACTGAGAGCAAAGCAAACACAAATCATTGCAAACACAATTTTACAGTGATTTCACTTTTAATACAGCTTTGAGAAGGCTGGTAAAAGGTGCACACTGCTATTACTTTTTAACTTCTGTTCAATATAGCAGCACTTATAAGTGACTAAGAAGGTGAAAAGTGGCTTTGACATTTTTAAAATTTATTTAAATTTCT
This sequence comes from Acanthisitta chloris, assembly GCF_000695815.1. Lineage (NCBI taxonomy): Eukaryota > Metazoa > Chordata > Aves > Passeriformes > Acanthisittidae > Acanthisitta > Acanthisitta chloris. Next base: position 12,469 of record NW_008657543.1, on the reverse strand, counting down.
TAAAATGACACGGGAAGGAATCAGTATAGGAGACAAGTCAAAAGAAGTCCAGTCAAAACTGTAGGAAGTTCTCTTGATGTCCAGGAGCCTGATTTTGGCTGTTTGTGCAGTTTCTCCCTCTGCCATCTTCTCTAAAAGTATCATGGAAGGCATTTCAGGGGGAGTCTGAGTATCTAGAAGGTAGATAACTCCACTTAACTTTAAGCATCTGCTCCCGTTTTAATGTTCTGAGTGTCTTTTTCTATTCAAGGGGGGCAGAGGAACACTTGTAAATCTTTTGACCTGTTTCAGACTCCCATGCCAAGATAAGATTAACTGTACCCTGAACATACCTACTCCCCTCCTTGGAGTATAAAGGGAATCTGGACAAGAGCTTCATCTGAGTTAGGCGCAACCTTGAAATTGAGTACTGCAGCATTTTCTTGTGATGGGACTCCAGCATGTAACACCTTTTGGGAGGAATGAAGGATCACTGGAGAGCGATGATGTGGAAAAGGATCTGGCTTGAGGAGAGGAGAGAGTTGGCTGTGCTGAAAGGAAATTTCACTTCTGGAATTTCTCAAGACTCATATTTTTGATAAATACCTGGGTACAAAAGATAGCAGCATCATCTCTAAAGAGAAGGACAGGACTATTCAACAGGAAGAGATTATGGCCTTTACAAATAGAATGGAGATGGTTTGCAATCATGCAAAATGTCCTTAAAGATGAATTAGAAAGACTTCTGCTTGAAGCCAGAAGTTCATTACACAGAAATGAAAGAGAGGGGGAAAAATACCTCCTTCTCTTATTTACCACACTCTGACCATGAGATGCTAAAGTTATAGGGTTGCCAAGTAGGCAAATGCAATTCTAGGTTATATTAAATGAGCTGTTTCCAGTAAAGAAAGGAGAACAGGAATGTTGTGCTCTGCCATGCACTGAGACTTCCTGTGGAATTCTATGAACAAAACCTGCAGAAGTGGAGGCTATCACAAGTGACTAAAATAAGGTCTAAAGACCCAAGAAAAGAGCATGAGACCTTGCAGAAGGGATTAAAGCAACATCTGAAGGGTTTTCTGAAAGGCTTGGGAGATGGCCTGAGACTAGAGGTAAAATTTTTTAGGGGCAGCAGAAGCTGGAACAAGTTCAAAATAAATGAATAAGGAACCAGTAACCAGATGGCTGAGGACCAGCAGCTTTTCCGGGGACAGGGGAGGCCAAGGAATCTTTGGCAAGCTTGGAGGTTACTAACTGAGCAGGACAGCAGTGAGGATTAAAAAAGCTAAAAATACCAACAGCACAAGGAAATCAGAAAGTTGCAAAAGTCAGAAACCTGATGTTGAATTAAGGCTGTCAGAGGACTTCTACTGCCTAGCCTTACAACATTGTCACAATGGCAAAACACAGAAGGGAAGAAGTCAAACAAATGATCCCAATACATAAGAAACTGGCCAAAAAACCCATAGTGAATGATCTGAAGAGGTATGCCCACAACTTTTATGACAGAAAAGATGGACAGCAATCATGTATCCCAGGAACCAAACAGACCTGAAGCATTACCTGAAGAAAAAAAAAATAATAATCTTAGTTTCCAAACTGAAGCACATATTCCAAAGCCAGAAAC
>NW_008657543.1:2811-10845 GCF_000695815.1 Acanthisitta chloris | reverse complement strand
AGGAATCTCAGATAAGAGAATGAGAGAATCTACCTAAGCTGAGGAGAACCTGAGGAGCCTTCCCTGCTGGCACTCCTCCAGCAAGGACTGCCAAGATGCTTTGGCAATGGACCAGTTTAGAGGGACTCAGCTGGACTTGGCCTAGCCTGCAAAGACCAGTGAAAGGAGGCCAGAGCCGTTCTGAGAGGTGCTGGAATTTGTCACGGGGCTCAGCTGCAGCTGTACACTGAAAGGGGACATTGCTGTGTGTGGGAGAGAGAGGAGCTCAGTGCTGCAGACATGGTGAGTATGGGCAAGAGTCTGATCTGTGGGATGAGTATCCTCCTGATGGCACTTCTGAGTGATTAGAAGGAATGATATGGTTGATTTGTGTGACAGGAAAAATGTTTGCTAAGCCCTGTTAACCACTTGTTTAAGGGAAGCAGGTAGAGAAATACCACAATAACTATAGCCTGGAGTGTGGTCAAAATGGAGTAACTGGTGGTACCCAGTGAAAGGTCTCACCCAGCTTTGAAGGGGAAAAGCTGCAGCGTATTGACCTGAAAGAACAAGGACACATGAGGGTCAGAGCTGTTGGCCTAGCCATCTTAGGCAGGTGGGCTGGCTGTGGCCAAATGACCTAACCTACCTGCTCTGAGGACAGCAGGTGCCAGCTGAGCATACAGGTCATTGGGTGGGCATGGGCCAAAGAACGGAGAGACCATGGAGGGCACCATAGTGCAAGGCCCACAGCTTGTTGTGAAAGACCAATGTCTCAGCAGTGGGGTCTAGTCTGTCACCATTGCAGACATTGCATGGATGAAGTAGGTGAGCTAAAGCTATCTGATCTGTAGGGCACAAATGACCTTGCTTATAGGAGAAGAAGAAGTCAAAACACAGTCCATACTTTGCTAGTAAAAGAAAGCTGAGGAGGATTCAAGATGTGCCTTGAGATCTGGGAAACCTTGGCAGTGAACACTTCTGTGCATTGGGGTGGTGCCTGCATAAGCAGATTGCTTTGGAGCAGCAGTGCAGGTCTGAAGCTAATCCCAGGATGACCCCAGCTTGCTGCAGGATGGCTCAGTAACAGAACCGCCGTGCACACGAGTTCATCTCCTGTCAGAGAACAGTACTTGGGCAGCACTGTTCATGTGGTGGGGGACTTGATCCAGAGAAGCTGGCTAAGTGTTATGTGAATGGAACCCCCATCAGGCTGCATGTAGTGTAGATTTGGAGGCAAATAATTGTTTCAGTCTTCTGTTGAGCCAAAATTCTTGCTAACACCGACAGAGCCAGAACATATGGTAACTGTGCAGTTGTGAGTTATGGGCAGCAAACAGAGGGAGGGTGAGTGCTGGGTCAGAATGTCTTTTAATGGCTCTAGTTAATGAAAAAGACTGTGAGGCTGTGCCTCTGGTAGGGGTTCAAGGATAGTTCCTCTGGATCCTGAAGTCACTTGTTCTACTTCATAATGAAGACTCAAGGCTCATCTTTAGAGGCACTGACCCATTAAACTGCCCCACACTGTCTGGGGAGAAGGCATTGTACAGACCACTGAAGACCTAAAGGTGCCTGCAGCAGTAACTTGGATGTCATCCACAGGTCTGGGGAAGGGAGGCAATAGAGTGTGTTGGTATAAAGTAGAACATGATGAAAGAAATAACACTGTCATAGGTGCAGCCACTGTCGTGAGTGAATAACACCTTGGATATTGCAGTCAGGATTCCATACTTGGTTTTAAGAAGAATTGGCAAGTGGCAGTGGAAGCAAAGAGCAGGGGTGAAGGGCAGGAGACAGCATTTCTACTGCGTCAGTAAGCAGCACTTGAAAGCGCCGGCTTCTGGCTGACACTGAGCGAGCTTGGAAGCAGTCACTGCAAAATAGGTCCCTCTCAGCCTGTCTGCTCTGCCGAGATGGCTCAGGGCACACTCAGAGGCTGCTGGTAAGAAAGACTGCATTTACAACTAGCCTGGGATCAGATCAAGGCTGCCACTGAACTTGAGCTTCCTGAAACGAGAGTTGCTCTGAAAAGGAGAACCTTCTCATGGACACACAACCCGGTGAGAAAGGGTTTTCGCTAACAGGAAGAAAAATATGGCTGTGCACAGGACTGGGCTCTTTCCCAGGCAGTCACAGATGTGCAGAGTTTTGTGGGGCTCCGAATTTACTACGAAGGCCTTATTTGTGGGTTTGCCAGTATTGCAGAGTCACTATATAAACTGGGTAAGAAAGAGACACCAACTGCAGTGACATGGGAGATTTAACCACTTCAGAGTTAGGGTTGCTTTTATCTTGGCAGATCCAATTTTAAAACCCCTTAGGGGTTGGTAGACCCTGTGAGCCCAGATGCACGTCCCTGCTGATGGGAGGCTGCTCTTCAACAAGAACATGTAAGTTATGTGAATGTGAAGACTTAGTATTTGATATATAAAATTGAAGATCTAATATCAACAATAGTCTAAGTAATCCAGAGACTTTGTGAACAGGAGCTCAGAGAGGCAGGTTGCCTACAAATGGGAGAAGTAGTGGAGTATAGAGTCACAACCGTGTCCTGAAATAAGAGAAGTGCTACAGACAATTTGTTCCAGCTGCCTGATGGAAGTCAGTTGCAACTGCTGCTCTTAGCCAGATTGCTCAAGAGAGGCACTCTAGAAGAGAAAATAGTCCCTCAACTTCCATAGCTCAAAGCTTTCTGGTGTGTGTCCTGAAAGCTACTACAGGATCACACATGCTGAAAAAAAAGAAATACTTCCCAAAGACTCTGCTTTGTATGTGACATGTCGAGTAACTAGAAAATCTGTTGGCAAATGTTCTCATCCCTGAGTACTGGGGAAGTATCATTTTCAGAAATATTAAAGAGAAAATTATGTAAAAGGTGGGAAAACTTATCCAGAAATGGTTCTGGTACAAGCTGATGATTCTAAGTACCTCATACTTAGAGTCCTAAGTCCTAAGTTATACATGAGTTTTGAAACTCCCAGATATTTGGAGAATGCAAAAAATCTTAGACAAACTATTAGAGGATTTGTGCTGAGTAAAACACCAGTAAAAAGCATAAGAAATTTGACAAAAAATTAGTTCTTTGCAATAATTAGGCTGTTGGGATAGAATGGACATATGAGAGTAAGGAAGAAGCTGGATAAGGATTTATTAGAGAAGGGATGTAGGAAGGGAGCCCAAGACTTTTTTTGCAGTCTCCTGAACTCCCCCTGCAAACAAGAACACCCCCGATGAGGGAGAGAGTCTGTCACATGGTTGTACATGGCATGACACCTCCTCCTGCACCTGAGGTCAACCGAGCATGCTTGGTTGGGGCAGATCTCTTACACTCTGCTGCAGAAAGGGAGCTGCCTTCCTGACTCCTGCCAGCTCTGTGGGGTGTGTAAAACCTTCATCTCAGCCTTGCGAAGAAGGAAATATTCGCTTTTTCAGAGAGTGAAAAAAAAAGCTGAGATGGATCATCAGAAATTACCTTGTTCTGATTATTCTAAGTCCCTGTCTATCCCTCCAGAACACACATCTAACATGAACTTTTATCAGAGTGAATAAAATGTAACCCCACCTGTTGCAGTGGGAATGGATGAGAGGGAAGACTGAGAGGAAGTAGGATAAACTGAGGAGATAACTTTGGAGACAGTGAAGGGCAGACAGTAGTTTGTCCCCTGCATCCTGTACAGGACCTCACCCAAGACTGCTGAGAGACTGTGAGGCTTTTCTGTGGAATCCAAAACTGTGGAGAGGGTTTTGGTAGGACCATAGGTATGGAAACATGTCCCTTGAGCTGAGGGGATCTGGGAGGGACAGAGGCACTACAGGGGAGGGAACAGAGGTTGGCAGGTACAGGCTGAGGCAGAGTGGGAGGTAGGGAGAGAGTGAGGGTATGTCAGGTCTGCAGCACTAAGAGATGCTTCTGGAGCTGGCAGGGACCCAACAGGTCTGGAAGGGAGAAATCTCTGCTTGAAAAGAACATCTGCAAGTCAATGTCTCTCGACTCTATGTCTGTTCAGCAACGTCTTCTGGTACATCAGGATGAGGGGGGAGGTGTCCCTGTGAAAACTTCTCCTTACCTAGCCCTGCAGGAGTTACTGCCTCAATTCCTAGTCCTTGCTCTGGCAGCTCCTGGAGGTCCTAGGGGAGCTGGGAAGATCTCTGTGATTAGCACCCTCAAATGGAGTGGGAACGAGGTGAGAATGTTACTCGCCTGGGAGGGCTGTCCTGCTCCAGGGAGACCCAACAGGGGCTGGCACTGAGAACCTGCCGCTTCTTAATCGACAGACCTTGCCCTAACAGCCCGTGGAACAAATGCTACTTCCTACCATGCCATATTGCTTACAGACTTGCCACATAGCAAATAAACTGAAGTTCCAAACTTCCCAGGTCATGAACTCTAGGCTGGTGCAGGCTGTGCCAGGGCACGGCGAAGCTTGGAGCACAGCATCCCTCCCGGGAGCAGCATCACACCCTGCTCCCTCCGCCGGGGCAGCCGAGCAGGATCTGTCCTGGAACTCCGGTGGGCTCGGGATCAGGTTTATATTCCTTTTGAATCCCTTGCCACATGTGCAAACAAGTTGCACTGGGTGGTGTAATTTGAGAGCGAAATTAAATGAAGAGGTGACGCGCCAGCGGCGTACACAAAACAAGGGAAGCGTTTCCAAATCACAAGCTGCCACGGAGCAACGAGTTTTTACATAATAGCAAAATTAGGGTTTGGATGACTGGTATTCTTCAACAAACTTTTCAGAAATATTTCCTGGAGCAAACCCAAAGAGAGAATCCTCATTTACCCTATTCCTTTCAGAAGTAATTGAATTCACTTGTTTAGGGTTTCTGCCTCCTCCACCTTTCATTCAGCGGCAATGTGAATTCTGCTAATCTCTCTACAAAACAGTCAATCTCCTCTAGTCTCACTAACCATCATTCAGCCACCCAGTAATGAAAAATTGCTTTGATCCTCTCCATTTGCTTCATCTCTAAAAAAATATCTCCATTAAAAAAAAATAAAAATCTTTAATAAACCCACCCACCTAAAGGAATGTGTATGATTAGTTGTTTAGTGGATTTTTTCCCCCCTGTAATGGATTGTTTGAGAAACCCTGAGAGCTAAGAAGATTGCAAAAGTGGCTCATAGCTTTGGGAATGGGTATACAGCGTTAACATGAGTGTCCAAATGGTTATGCAAGCCATGGAAAATTATGTAGAGGAGAAGAGAGAAAATGCAGGGAGCGGATTAGTAGGCACTCTCTCTCTGGAGACCACATTTACGAGTAAATGTGGGTTACAGATTTTTCAGACCACAGCCGTCCTGCTGCATGCAGCTACCCAGTGCTGTATTCACACCGTATTAACTTGGATAAGCAGGACGGTGATTTCGACATCTATTCAAGGAGGAGATCTGAAAACCATCTCCCCAGGAGATTACATTACTTGTCAATCATCTATCTACCAGCCAGAAAACTTTCCCCACGTTTTTTCTCCAGGGCAGCTTACTGCAGCCTGTCTGCCTTCATTGAATGTACACTTTTCTACAGGTCCCTTTTCAAATATGAATTTTCACAGCGATTGGAAAGAATTAAAACCTGTTCTGAAAAAAAAAAAACACACCCACAATCCTTCTGCTTTGTTCTCCTTGGGGAAAGTTCAGGATTGCAGAAACTGTGAAAAATGCTACACTTCTGTCTGAGGCGAGACAAATAAAAGTGAATCTCTCTTAGTCCTCATTTTCTCAAGTTCTGTGGAAGCCACAAACACAGCCACCTCTTCGCTGGTGAAAGTGAGTGCTTTTTCTCATTCCTCTGCATCCCTTGGAAGAGATTACAGCCAGCCTCATACAGTACAAATCTCCGTTAACTTCTGTGATGAACTTACAGGCTGATTTCCTCCTGCCTACTAATCCGAGCCATCAGATCATGAGATCTGCTGCTGTAAAGTACTCTGTAACACCTGGAAAAAAGTTACTGTGCTTTGAAGTCATGTAGCACTCTTCAGGAGAGAATTGCAAGGCACACTGCAAACACTTGGAGCCAGATCAAGGGAACGCTGCGAGTGAGTCATTTTACTTGAATGAAACACACTTCCATTCCCCACACAAATATGTGTCTATATGTGTGCTTTTATTTTCCTAGACACATTAGTTTTAGTTATTTACCCATTTGTGCTCCAGATAATTACATGCTGTGGATTCAATTGGATGCAGATTTATTCTTCACTTCCTGTCCTAAATTCTCTGCAATTAAACAGCTGCTGTGTGCTTGGTGTAATAAATTTACACAAAATCTGGGATGGTTTGGCATAGCAGAAAGGTTGTTTGGCATGGGCTTAGGACAGCTACATTACGTACAACTGGCAACCCCTGTGCAGGTTATGCTTTCTCTCCCTTGTGAGAATCTCCCTACTACAACCAGAATGGGCTATTTACATGACAGAAATGTTTACAAATTTATAACTTGCTTTACTGAGCTGCTTTGAATATGCTCTCCCAACCTGAAAAAAAAAGAGAAAATTTCCTTAGCTTTCCTGAGCAAAGTCTTTCAGGAAGATTTAGCTGGAAAGGCACAAGAAGAATTAATTCTTCAGAAAGCCTGTGCAGAAATACCTCTACTTCATTTTATTGCGTGGAGCTTTCTGCCCCCACTGCTGAGAAGGGTGGGAACTAGAGGAGGGGCCTTTTTTTTTATGCATTTCTGTGCATACCATAATATTTTGCAGCATTTTGCACTGTCATTAATCAAACACACAGATCAGATGGTGATCTTATCCTTTGCCATGGCACACAGTGTGCAGAATCTCTTGGTCCTCGCTGACCTCTACCCCGTCCTGATCCACCTGTCAGGAGCAGATCTCACACCCTCAAGCCTGACATCTCCCCTTCGATATGTGCCCATCATCCACACAGCATCCCCATCTCCTGTGGCATTTGTGGCCTCAGATGACTGTGGTCTGTGTGCCAGCATGAGCAACACACAGTTCTTTTGGGGCAGCAGATGTAAAGTCTGCTCTAGTGGGGCCTGCAGACTGGAATTAGCAATGTACTTCTGTTTATGGGTTAGCACACGTGTCTTTTTGTTTCCTGATACCTTCTGCATAATGAAGTCAATGAGAGTTAAACTCCTCAGCTGTGATTCACATATTCATTAATCTCCTGCAGTAACAAGTACAAATTTTACAGCGCATACAGTGAGCTTATTACCAGTGTAAACAACTTGCTGCATCCAAAAAAAGTGTTGCAGGAATTAGGTCCCATTGTATTGAACTGAAGGGAAAAAGGGTTAGAAAAATTTGTTATGTGCTGCTGCCTAGGCCCAGACGGCTGTGATCTGGTTACTGCATGCCAGTAATTCTAGATCTTGGAACAAGAGCTAGCCCCATGGTTTCCACAAGTGTCATTGGGGTTTGCCGAGGCCCTGCAGGAATTAACAGGGATTTAGCAAACCGTGGGAGCCGCTCAAAAATGCCTGGAGAAACAGCACATCTGAATGCAAGACAGATTATTTATTTAACTTATCAATTCAGGGGTGAAATGATGCCCAAGCAAAAGTGGAGAGCAGATTACATTGGGTTCCTTCAACAGGAGTTCCTAAGGTAGCTTACATTTCTGACTTTTGGAGTCACATGCTTAGGTCTTTCTCTCTCTCAAAGGGCTCTGAAGGCATTTCTGTGCTGTATCTGCTTCCAGCCCATCTCCACAGAGTTGCACTATTGTGGTTCCCTTCAGAAACCCACACGTGGTACCCTTGCAGCTGCAGGACCACAGATGCCTCTGGGATTAAAGGGAATGTGACATGTCCAAGATAATCTTCATAGGAAAGGCTGAAGAAACTCAATTCTTTTCAAGAAAGGGCTCTGAAGGCATTTCTGTGCTGTATCTGCTTCCAGCCCATCTCCACAGAGTTGCACTATTGTGGTTCCCTTCAGAAACCCACACGTGGTACCCTTGCAGCTGCAGGACCACAGATGCCTCTGGGATTAAAGGGAATGTGACATGTCCAAGATAATCTTCATAGGAAAGGCTGAAGAAACTCAATTCTTTTCAAGAAGAAACATTCATCATTCCCACTC
>NW_008657543.1:1581-2795 GCF_000695815.1 Acanthisitta chloris | reverse complement strand
CCATACCCTGTGATTGCGTGTACCCCTTCTCTGAGAATATCCAGGTTGCCTTGCATTAAATAAATGACAAGTCCAGCACCTCCTTAGCCCTTGGGCATTTGAGATAGGATGATTTTCCACTTTCCAAACCACTTTGACTCAGGTCCTGTTCAGGTTATAGAGGATTTTCCTTTACTTTTTCCCTCCTACTCAGCTGAAGAGGAACAGGATAAGGCCCATAATATGATACAATTTCTCTTGTGTTTTCTGCTTCTCAAAGGTTCAACTCTAATCCATATTTCCTTCCTCCTGTGAAATGAAGTCAGAATTATCAAGGCTTCTGGTCCAGCTATGAGAGAGCTCTGAAGCAGATAAAATTACTCTATGGATGGGAGCAGGTGGCAGGTTATCAGCTCGAGGCTGCCTATGAAGATGTATGGAGAGGAGCATCTCTGCAAAGGAGGCTGACATGTTTAGTGACATAAAGTGGCTTGACTGTTAGCTTCTTTCTTTTCCCCCCTTTCTAAATGACAAGACAAAGCCAACTCTGCTCTCCTCCAACTCCCCTCACCCTCCCAAGCCATCCCCTTCCCCCTAGATGCTTGGTGTTTCTTCTTTTAGAGGGGAAAGGAAAAAAAAAAAGAAAAGAAAGGGAGAGAGACATTTTCTTTCACACAAGCCCTCAGAATTACAGTTCATGAACTATTCAGTAAACTGACCGGCATGAACCTCCCTTCAACGGCCTAATCTAAGGGGTGGATCTATGTGTTTTGTTGCTTGTCAAAAACAATCACTGCTCGGCCCATTACATTTACAGCACGTCGTCCTTTAATTGGTGTAACACACTGAGGGCTGAAAGGAAGAAAGTCCTACAAAAGCCCCCGAGTGAATGAACCCTGACTCACACAAAAATACTCTTCAGAAGTTCAGAGCTGGGCACTAACAAGGGAGGTAGGGAGTTAGTTTGAAAAGGGGTTAAGTTCAGAAATGTGCCACCTTGAAGACCCTCCCATCAAAGCCATGATAGCATTGACAAGATGCAGGGGGAAAAAAGTTAATATTCCAGCCTTTCGGGTTTGAAGAGAATGCAGGGCAGGACTGGAGATTCCTCCCGGCTCCCCTTCCCGGCCTAGCCCTTTTCACTTCGGGGCCGTTCTCATTGTGTTCTTCGACCGCTTAAGAAAAATACGAGAGAAAAAAAAAAAAAAAGAAAAAAAGCCCCAAGAAAAGCAAAA
>NW_008657543.1:0-1508 GCF_000695815.1 Acanthisitta chloris | reverse complement strand
CTGCCTGCAGAATGCCGCCCGGGCCGCTCTCCCGGCCCCTAATGATTAGACTAATTAACAAAATCGATGTTTAAACGCCCGAAGCCACACTTCAGGGGGAGGGGCGCCGAGGGTGCCGGGCCCCTTTTCTTTTCTTTTCTTTTCTTTTCTTTTCTTTTCTTTTCTTTTCTTTTCTTTTCTTTTCTTTTCTTTTCTTTTCTTTTCTTTTCTTTTCTTTTCTTTTCTTTTCTTTTCTTTTCTTTTCTTTTCTTTTCTTTTCTTTTCTTTTCTTTTCTTTTCTTTTCTTTTCTTTTCTTTTCTTTTCTTTTCTTTTCTTTTCTTTTCTTTTCTTTTCTTTTCTTTTCTTTTCTTTTCTTTTCTTTTCTTTTCTCCTGTCCTCCACCTCTTACACGGACTGTTGCTGCTGCGGGATTTTTCCCTCTCTCTCTAAAGATACAATAACTATTTTGATGTAAATGGAAAGCCTTGGGTGGGTCCCTGGGGTAGAGAGTTAATGATTCTTCTTACACCGGGCTGTTCTTTCACTTTTCCTGCGCGCACCATGTTAATAAATTAATGCACCTTTCATTACTCCTACACGCATCAAACCTCAGCTTTGTATTTTGCGGCCTGACCCTCGTTCCTACACTTTTGTGAGCAAGTTGCCCCCATGCTAAGGCTGGGGCACTTTTAAATGCAGCCCCATAGTCCTGCCCAGGTTTGTAATCCGTCAAAAAGCCGTTGATTGCTGCAAGCGTTACTTTTCATTAAGAAAACTTAGAAGCAATTTGGAAGAACCCTTCTCAATGAATACATTTACCCCCAAATGCTTTTTATTCTTCGCCTATACTTGATGAGTTTCTCTGGCACAAATCAGTTCTTACAGGCACAGAATGGGCAATCCCCTGATCCCCATCAATTGTCATCCAGAGTTTGGGCCACTTTGACCGCCAATAGTGGGGAAGTCAGAGCTAATCCTCAGAAGGAATCACGGGAAAAGAAAAGCAACAATAACCAAGTCAAGCGTAAAAAATGAAAGAGAAATCTCTATTATCACTCACTACATTTCCCAGCGATGTACTGAAAAAATCAGCTCGTTTGTCATTCGAGTCAGACACCCGGAGAAGAATATGGGGTCGTGGTGGGTTGGTAGACTCACACGACGTAAGGAACAATATTTTAGAGCAAAAGGCCTCTTCATTTGCCAAATCCTCCTCACATCCGCCATAACCATTAAATACAGACTGACTTTATTCTCTATGGGAAGAACAAGGGGAAAGGAGCCTTCAGCCACATAGCCAGACAAAAGTCCAAAGAGCCGGGGACAGGGGAGGCGAGGCGGGCGGAGAGCTCCGGCCCCGGGCCCGGCTCGGGGGGTGTGCGAGGGGACGGGGGGGGCTTGTGCAGAGGGGTGTCTGTCTGTCTGTCTGTCTGTCTGAGGGCTTGTGAGCAGGTGAGCTCGCAGGGAAGGTGGGAGGTGTGTGCGTGTGAATGTGCTGGGCGTGCCAGGGGGTGCCGGGAGGTGCACG
>NW_008657542.1:0-3789 GCF_000695815.1 Acanthisitta chloris | reverse complement strand
ATAATCATTCAGTGATTATGTGTTTTCGACACTAACAGAATGGAAACAAGTCCTGAAGAGGTTATAACAGAATGGAAACAAGTCCTTGGTCGAAGAGGTTAAAGAATCCCCTCCCAACTCGCATCACATCCCCAGTTGCCCTTAAAGAACAGGTATGAGGCTCTGGACCCAGAGAGTCAGGCAGAGGACAGTCAAAAGGATGATCCATCTGGAAGGTCTCAAGCTTACACCCCATCTACTAGATGGATTAGAACTGCAGCTATAAAGAAAAAAGAAGGTTAGTTGTATTAGACGACTGCCTTCTGATGGGAACTGAGGGCCCTATATGCCAACCGGACCCATCCCACAGGGAAGTCTGCTGCCTACCCAGGGCTCGGGTAAGGGATATCAGTAGCTCATTCGGCCCTCTGATTACTACCCACCGCTAGTTGTCCAGGCTGGCAGTGATGATATCAACGAAAGAGGCATCAGGGTAATTAAAAAGGATTTCAATAAACTGGGAAGACTAGTTAATGGGGCAGGAGCACAGGTGGTATTCGCCTCAGTTCCTGCAGTAGAAGGGACGGATGAGGAGAGGAGGAGGAAAACCCACCTTCTCAATAGAAGGCTAAAGGATTGATGCTACAGGCAGAATTTCAGTTTTAATGACCATGGGGCATATTCTGTGTTCAGGAAGTTCTGTGTATATCAACATTTGGGGATTATTGAATAAATTACTAAAATGTTTGACTCTAGACTAAACAGGGAAATAACTAGCCATATTTCCTGCAGATGATCTCATATGACATAAATCAGATATGAATAATGCACTCCAGTATCTGTAGTGTTAAATGTGGTAATTAATATTTGCAGGACCTAATTGTGAACAAAGAAAACCCCAAATTCCATAATTATTTGTGAAGACCTATGATGAAAAAGAAAAAAATTTAAGAATATTTAGGGCTGCTGAATAGAGATGCTGAAAGTTACAGAGATATATAAAATATTTGCACACTGTAAGCTGCCAGTTACTTAATAAAGGATGGAAGCTCCATCTACCATTCAGTTCAAAACATGCAAAACACATTAAGCCAGTATTTTCCCCATAATTTCCCAGTAATTTCTGTGTCTTTTAGATCACCAATGTCCTGAAATCAGGATCATTAGAAAGGCATGATCTATATTTACAAAACTGTTACTATATGTTGTATGTGCAAATATAACAATCACTGTTATTGCATCATATCAATTGCATCAGCCTTAGTTTAAAAGCATATTATTTATTGCAAAGTAACTGTGTTCTTCTATTTTATGGTAAGTTATTTACCCCATTTCATGAATCCCGTGCTAGAATTGTTCTTGGTGAAGTATGCTACTTGGTGGGTGGATTTTTTGGTGGGTGGGTGAGAGGGAGGACTAAAAGCATCATTGTACAAATCCCTTGTTTCAATTAGGCTCTCTGCCGACCTGCGGCCCAGAGTACCAGGGCTGGAGGCAGACTGCACCCTGACATCGGGTGGCCAGGCCTGGCCCACCGCTGGGCAGTCCCACGCCCCATGCCCGCGCCCGTGGCAACCGGGACTGTACCGTGCCGCAGCAGCCATTCCCGGACTCAGGGCAGCAGCATAGCACAAGCCACCTCCCCCTCCTCCTCCTCCCCCCCACCTCAAAAAGGTGTGCTTTTAGTCAGGCTGAGCCTATGCCAGACACATCACACCTGCCTCTGCTACCCTGGCCAAGATGGGAATAATTACAACCTCATGAGACATTTATTTAATCACCCATGCTCAAAAGGGACACCTATTTTGATCAGGCTGCATTTTGGACAACCCAGTAAATAATGGCTGCTTGCCATCAAGTGGCCCACAAAGCACAGAGACAGACAGATTTATTAACTACAGTGAATAATATCTTCATAGAATCAACCGGGTTGGAAGAGACCTCAAAGATCATCGAGTCCAACCCTAGACTTCAACTTCCATGCTGTGGAACCCCTTGTCAACTTCCATGTTGACAATTTTGAAAATTAATTTATTTACATTTTTTTTTAGAAAACACTTCAAAAATGTAGAGTCAACAGAAGTTAGTTCCATTATTCTAATTTAAAACCCAGTGAACTATTGTTCCTATGTCTATACACCTTAGAAAGGTACCTGGGTACTGCTAAAAAACTTCCTCTGCATACTTAAACATAATAACTCTGCTTTTATGGGCAATCTGCTTGATAATTAAGAGTTCCCACACCTAACCACACACAAGACCAACAAGTTTAGCATAAGGCATACAAAATCAGCTAACCAATATAAGCCGTCGTGTTAACTCATAAAATCGTGTCTTGTTAATTAAATTTTCCCTCGCAGTCACCAGTGGAAGTTCCTGGAGCCCTATCAAGATGACCTGTTTTGTCTGATGCTGCGTGCAGCAGGCCCTACCCCTGAACCTGTCACAGAGTGGCTGAGTTCAGATTCACATATACCCACCCCCTCAATTGGAAAATGCAGACTTGCAGTGAAGTTCATCTCACTCCCTTTTATAACGAATTCAGGTTCTGTATATCCCACTCTTTATAAAATAAAGATTTGACCTCAGATCTAAATGGTTAGATGAATCTCCAGTAGAAAACAAAGATTTCCACCATGGTTGAGATCCCTTTAAAGCACAGAAAGCAGGTTCTTTCATATCTCCAGAAATTCGGATCTTTCCCCTTGCCATCTCTATTTCAAAGTGCCACTTAATTCCATAATGTAATTCTTGCATGATTGTTTCTAAAATAATTAGAAAGTTTCTGTAAAAAAAAAGGGGAGTTGGTTTTGGGGTGTTTTTATCTTTTTTTCTCATATTGCTTCCTAAGCCCCAGAGTAGAAAGTGAAGTGTTGTATGTGAGTGGTTTTTTTTGGCGGCAGGGGAGGGATTGGACAAGGTCTAGTCCAGCCGTCTCTGCTGAGGAGGACGTGCTCTGAAATTCAACCAGTTTTCCCAACGCTTTTGTTGCTGATGAACTGAAGCCCTTTTGTTCATCCATTACCACGGTCTTTTCCCATTCCTATTATGTTTATGCATTGCCAGAGATAATGAATTTACACCAAAAGCTCTCATAGTCCCATTTTGACAGATGGAACAAATTAGAAATGCCTAGTCTAAAGAAAAGCAATGGTTACACTTTCCTAGAGAAGGAAAGCAGGCATATCTTTGGAAAGAAAAAAAAAATCACCAAATGGTTGAGTTTTTCTAAGGTGTTTTCCTTCAACTAACTTCTGAAGAAGAGATTCTTCTGGGTCCTGGTTTTGGGAGATATTGTCATTTTGTGTAACTTGTCAAAATTGATCAACTGGTCAACAACAACAATAACAATAACAGAAAGAATCCCTTCCAATTTGTTATCATGAAACTTGTAGCATGACCTCTCATTAACACAGTGATTGCTGGAAGGAGGCTTTCTTAATTTTTTTTGTGGTTTCCTTCTTTTCCTTCTCATTCAATGTTTCAGGTTCAAAACCAGTGGCACAGAACCAACATCTCTCCCATGAAAATGCCTGCTCTTTTTAGGACGCAGGAGCTGGGCAAAGAGCTGCATGATGCATTGGGAGAAGTTTGGGGGTGTGTCTGATCACGGAAGGTGTGAGGGGAGGGAAGAAGGGGGTGCACCACAAGAGAGGGAGGCAGGACAGCTCTCTGGTATGTGCCTGGGAAGATGCAGCGAGGGGGTTGTGCTCAATGTTTGGGATGGGCAAGTTTGGGTGGCTACAGGACAGTGGAGCCAGTGGGCAAGCCTTGGAGGAAGTTTGGGGAGAGCCAGGGATTTGGGAGTCT
>NW_008657541.1:29181-29449 GCF_000695815.1 Acanthisitta chloris | reverse complement strand
AGTTTTGATATATTTATAATTTGATAAGAAAAACTTTGCATCAAACATCCAAAAAGAAATTACAAGAAAACAAGAACTAGAGGAAATGGTGTTTTCCTTTGTCCATAGTAAGTTTGTCAAAGGAGTTTTGATATATTTATAATTTGATAAGAAAAACTTTGCATCAAACATCCAAAAAGAAATTACAAGAAAACAAGAACTAGAGGAAATGGTGTTTTCCTTTGTCCATAGTAAGTTTGTCAAAGGATATAGTTTTGAATGTCAAGAC